>NC_081134.1:40845723-41145723 GCF_958295425.1 Solea solea | reverse complement strand
TCAAATGAATCCATCTGAGCTGCTCCTGCAAACTGTGCCCGAAGAGTTGCCGATCTCAACATGTAGCATAACGATCACCGCAGCACTTCTCAATACAAACTGTTTTATGTGAATACCTCAAGCTGAGGGCTATATAAATATAGAATTAGACAAAATGTTATTCTTTTTTTTTTCTTTTTATGTTTTCTTTTTTCTTCTTTTCTCACTATCCAGCAACATCCCCAGGTTGGGTTGGCTCTAAGCAGATGCAGGCACTGCAGTTCCCTTATGATACTTCTGCAAAAAAAAAGGTTTTCTTTTAACTTAAATCAGCAAATTGTGGAGCAGAGACCTTGGGGCATGTTTCTCTCCCCCAGAAATACTTGCTCGCAGGGATCAATTTGAAATTTAAATTGCGGCGAAGTGGTGTTTGTCATTAACAATCAAATATTTGATCCTTTGAAATACCTTGCCCCTTCTGCATCTGCTCCCTCTGCCCCATTTGAAAAATATTGCACGGGGCATTGTTTTGATGATGTTGAATCAAAAAGGTAGCGATGCACAATAGGGAAAAGCAAGAGAAATATTAGCCATTCACTCGAATCTACAGATATATACATCAAAATATTGAAAGAAATAGGAGAGCTGTAGAAATCAGTTGTGTTGATGTTGCTCTCCAGATCAATGTCATGTCTCATCCGCTACTGAAAAGAAAGGAGAGAGTAAGCAAAAAGAAAGCCAAAGTGTTAGGGTTAAATGAAGGAGTCAGTATGGTAGAACAAATGGAGAGAGAGAGAAGAGGCTCCTGTCATCTCTGAGAGACAGCGTCTCTGCTTAGTGTTCATTAAAAGGCTGATTGAATTGGGGGGTGTAGCACTGTCACTGTTAATGGAATGATCTCTAATTGGGGCGCATTAGCTCTATAGGATCTGGCTAGTGTCAAAGAGTGTCACAGAGGGGAAGATTGCAACATGAGATCAATTCTGAAAATACACCAAAACAGACCAAATGTCGTTATTTGATGAGCATTAGCATATACTGTTAAACGGGTAATTAATTCTCAGTCGCGTTATGACAACACATGTTGTGTTTTCCTCTGTGTCATATATGGACTAGTAATGTCAACAAACTCCTATTCCTTTTTCCTCTTGTTTTTTTTTTATGAGGAGCTCAGGGCTGTAAAGAGGCCTCATCAGAGATCAGAAACTTAAGTGTGTGTGTGTGTGTGTGTGTGTGTGTGTGTGTCCATATACACCGTGCACCACACCTCAGGGCTCGTCATGGAGGTGAGGTGCAACTTCAAGGCCAAAGTAAGGTGTATTCATGATAACGACGAGCACAAATGACCGTTATCGCCGTCCAACAAGGCCCAGGAACTTGATCAGTAATGGCTGCCCATAAAGGAGAATCATCATCAATGAAAATGACAGGTTATTAAGATCCAATTTTAGGAGGGCTACGGCTTTAGTATGATAGGTTAGCCATCTATAAAACCTTTACAGCCATGGCCCTGAACGACATCAGTCCCGATCCCCATCTCCCTTACGCCTTGTGCCAGAGACACATGCTAATAAGCTCACAACCTTTAATTAAGCAATATGTGTAAGTTGGTGGTCATTATGACCTGATTTGTGTGCCACTTCATTACACTGAGCACCAGCTAGCAGACACATATTCAATACAAATCAAGCTGGCCTGAATATTATCCTGCTTAATGTGAGGCCAATATTGATATTTTATCACTCGTGTTCTGATTAGTGACTTTTAGAAGCTGCATTTGTCATTGTGTTGGGGGCAGTGCTGAACACCTGCCTTTATTACAAGTGTTACCAAACATTGTGTAGTGAATTACAAAGATCGCTTCACATGTTTATTACAGATGCACTTTTATAGCTCTCTGGTATACTCCATTTCTAATGTTGAGACTGTGCTCCAATGAAACATACATATAGGTCGTATGCAGGAATTATGACCTATGTCTACGTTTTCAAAACCAGCGCCCCTAGCGGTTGTATACATGACAGCAACCTGGTAGTACCTTGGAAGTGTGGTCGACAAACGTTCGACACCCTATATCAATTTTTACTGCCTAACCCTGTCTTTTTTGCCCTAACCCTAACCTCAGTAACACATGTGCATATTTAAGGTTACCGCAGCGCCCAAAGGGGTTGTAAAAAACGACCCATAGTTACGTTTCAGTTGGAGGACAGGTTGGTTATGTTTCATCCACCCTTTGTACTGTTTTTAGCATTTTCGTTCAACCACTAAACGGTTAAACGCTCACAAAGTACAATACAAACAGAGAATATTCAAGGAAAGCAACAGCTACTTCACAGAATACCGCCGAGTCCTTAAGTCAAACAGACGGTTGACAGAACTTGCATCAATTTAGGTTTTAACCATATCGGTCTTTGTTTTGACGTCATTTGTTGATGTCTTGCAGTGCAAAGCTGGAGCCACACCCGCTTCCTCCTACTGGCTCGACCCGATGAGACCCTGAGGGAACGAAACACTTGATGAAACTGTAAATTCTGCTAAGCAAACAGGAGGTAGGAAAACTTTGTTCAGGTAAGGTGTCACATGAGTGTGAGATAAGGGGATGGGGAGGTTTTAAGTGCGTACTGATCTTTGTGTGCTCTCAAATAATGGTGAGCTACACGTAAACAAACACAATCAAGGTGGTCAGGTTAACACTCACGGCAAAATAGTTTCTTCCTTTTCCGTAGCTGGTGCGGCGCTCTTGCGCCTTCTTTCCCTTCCCTCTGATTGGCAGAGCTCCGACCTTGGTATTGAGTCATCCTCAGAGCAGGGTGCATCTCCTCTGTGTCAGCTAACACCTTCAGAAAAACCCAACGCAGTCAGCAATGCTCAGCGAGGCAACATGAATAGGACACTTAGTACGTGAGTGATAAAAGCAACAGTTTCAGAGGCGTCTGGGGCCATATGTGTAAGCGTCTCAAAGTACACATTCAACTTGGGTGATAGTGACTGACGCTGGCAAGGGAAATAATATTTTCCTCAAGGCTTGTGAGTGTTGTTGTCATGCATGCTCTCTACTTCTGTCCTGGTGCTAAGAGTGAACTTGGAGCAGAAGCAGAGATGGAGACTCACTACCTCCTGTCCCAGAGGGGAAACAGCACTCACAACTCTGAATTGGCCTACTTAGAGTGTGTGCAATGATTGGAAATACAACCTAAATCTCACAGGTACAACCCGTGGTGGAATTATCTACAAGGAATTTGGTGATACCATTAATATACTCTCTCTCTCTATATATATATATTTATGTATATGAAGAAAATAGATTCATTTAAATATGGTAAACTAATGATGAGTGAAGTCAAAAATTCATCAAGTCACAAAAATATATCCTGGTGTTAAACTTGAAGAAACGGAAAAAGAAGATGAGCCACAGAGCGCTTCTTTGTCTGAAACCAGTACAAACAGGCTATATAATTACACGCGGTATACTTTCGAGAAGTCATCCTCCTACTAAGCAGATATGGCTGCCAGGGAGGCATTAATCTGCTCATGAAACATACTACACTACATAGCCAAGGACACCCCCCCGTCTCTCTCTCTCTCTCTCACTCTGTCCTTCTCTCTGTCTCTTTCTGTATGTCTCTCATCACCACACACACACACACGCCACATGCAGAAAAAGACACACACACGCAGCATACAGCGAACTCACTTCCTGTAAAAATCATATTCATATTTCTGAGGGCTGCCGATGACCTCATGGCAAATGAAGCGTGGGTCCTCAGCTCCGCAACGGCAATCAAACGTGCGGCAGAGTAATTACAAAAGAGGGGTAGGAGGGAGAATTGATGTGGTTTGTCAATTAATGTAGCTGCAAGGTGTTTTCTCCAAAGGTTAACGTCTTCATATTCTCTGCATGGTAAATTAGGTCAATATTGGTCCGGCAAAGAGTCACGTGCAACAGGCAGCGTCATGGCGAGCCGAGACAAAGCGTGGAATATTTGAGAGCGTATCAGGATGATGAGGTTATGTCAAAGAGCAGCCCATCACTGTCTTTCTCAACTTTTCTCTTTATTTGTATTAGTTTGGAATCATTATCGGTATTTGTCAGTGAGATAAAAATCCACAAACCATAAGAGGGAATGTCCACTCCCAATTATACAGAATACAACACAGCCATTCACAGTGATCTAGATTTATTCAATGAATACAGCTAAGAACTTGCTCTGTGAATAAACTGCACGTCTTTTGTTTCTACAAACAGTTAAGCACATCCCCAAAAAAAGGGGGAGAGGGGAAGAAAAAAAAAAAGCACTGCTGAAATTGCAGAGAAAAGTGTTTTTATTTATAGAAGTCGCTGGAGATGCTCATCATCAGCGTTTTTTCCGAGCCATAAATAATTTGTGGAGAGAGGTAATATTCAAGCTGGCAGAGCCTTAGTTGTGCATCTTTAATGGAAGTTTTACAGAAGCTGAGCCAGTTCTTGCATATGCTGCTGCCTTCCATATGGAGGGAAGGAGACAAAAGGAGCACAGTTGGCTTGTCCTATCTTTTCATAAGTCCATCTACACTTAAATGCTAGCCCGGGAGGAAAAACGACACAGGGGGACATAAACCCACTGTGGTTTTAGGAGGGAAGATAATGACTTTCCCTGCATTAATTTCTTCATCAGCCATCTTGTTTCTCCAGACAGAGCGGTTACGAGGCCCTCTCTGAAGGTCCTAGGTTATATGGATGCATTTTCCTGCGTAATTTCGGCCTGAACAGTTGTTGTCAGCAGTGCATTTTGCGAGTTGGCAGCTGTGGAACATCTGTTTATAGGTAATGAGTGTTTGAAAAGCTGCACCTCGCTCTACCTGTAATGTCTTTTATTGGAGCACACTGATGGGAATGTAGTTTTAACTTTTTGTATTGTTGCAATTCAGCCAGAAGATTCCTTCAATGTGGTCAATATTACAGATGCCTGCCTCGGGCGCCACGCTGAATGAGAGCACATGATGGCTCATTAATATTAACTTTCTTTAAACCGAATTCAATATGCAAGTCAATAAAGACTTCGTTATTATTATATTTTTTACTACATACCCACAAAATTCAAATTCGCTTCTTCCTCTTACCTTATACTAACGATACAACACACACACACACACAGTCAACATAGCTAATTCAATAATAGCTGTTTAAACAACAGAAATACAGTATTTAGTTTCTCGTGACTCTTGTTCAGCGTCTCACTCTCCGGCAAATCAAACAGGACACACCTCGCTGTTCTGTTCCTTCCAAACAGTGTCTAATAGTGTCTATAGCTCAGGGCACTTCTTCCAGGACTTGCTTTTTAAGGTGTTCGTTTAGACAAATTTTGCGTGTAAATTTGTTGGTTTTATGCAAAGCTGTCGGCCCCTGGAGCTGTGGTCATGTTAGTCTAAGGGAGGAGCAACTCCTCGAGGCATTGGTGTCCAGGACACTGCCTGTGAAAACAGAGCGCTTTAAAGGAAATAAACCATTTGTCAATATTTTCTGAGTAAATTGAAACAAACTTGTTAAAGTAGCAGGATTACCCTTTTAACTTAACGGGGTAGAGAATGAAGTCACGTTATTAAATTCAGGGTTTTTTTAGTTGTTTTTTTTTTTTTTAGTCAAGTCATCCACCTGCTCTTTCACAGATGACTAAGATTTCAAGACGTAAAAGGGAAGAACACGTCGGTCTGCTACTGCTAATTATAAAAACTGCCTTTTTATAATAACACACATACCGTGCATCAGCATTTCTGGCTTAATGTAAAACAAACTATATTAGTTTTTATTACACACACATAATTCCTGCTACATAATACTTGATAGAACATAGCAGAGTAACCACATCACCATAAACTGTGCTATTATATGTATAAGTAATAAGCCTATACTGGAAAAGACCATAACATTTCTTTAAAATGTCATAAGAACAGAGAGGGAAACAGAGATGAACTTCTTTGCATTAGTGCCTCTTACACTCGAGCACATTCTACATTATATTTTAAGCTATTTCATTTTCGTATAAGTGGCCTGCATGGATGTTTTTTTTTTCTTTTTTCTCTCTGAGGAGCTGTCACCTTACATCTGAAGGCAGTTCGTACACAGCACCCCGTCGCAGTGTGTATGCCGCTGCCAGAATTATATAAAGCACTAATAAAATCAGCTCAAGTGTTCTACCGAGTACTGGGGATGCCCTTTGGTGATCCCTGGATCTTGCTCTATACATAAAACCAGTCTACATATTCAGGGGAGGATTAGCTTTGAATATGTAAAGTGGGGGTCTCTGCTGTGAGGCGTAGTGGGATTGGCGTAGTGCTCTCTCAGCGGCTCTGAGCACCGGTGTTATCGCTCCCCACTACCAGCGAGTGAAAGAGGATGCCATCGGCATCTTCTGCTACTGGAGGCCCCTGCCTGTTATGTTGCAAGGGACAGACAGCAACACCCAGGGGACACAGTGGGTGTGAGAAAAGAAAGCAACAGTGAGCTACACTGAGAAGGCATGTGTGTGTGTGTGTGTGTGTGTTTTCCAAGGATAGGGTAAAACCTATATTTCACTTAAGGTGGCCTCAATGATACTCCCTTCACAGATTAAAGAATAGTGAATTGGCAGCAGCAGAAATATCAGGAAGTGATTCACTTTCTCTCGGTAAACTGAGCGTGTATGTGTAGATTATCACACAATATGTGTAGGCACTGGCATTTGCGTGTCTGTGTGTGTGTTTTCTTTTGTAGGAGGTGAAGAGCCTGTGTGTGTCAGTGTGTGTGCATGCTCTGTTTGGCTATATAAAACTCCCCAGATGTCTTCTCAGCCATGCACAGGTCTGGAGGCCACACACACACACGCACGCACGCACGCACACACACATGCGCACAGACAGTAATGAATGTGCCATGCTATGTGTTTACTCACATACGCTCACCATCACTCAAACTGTGATGGAGAACCATTAGAACACAACAGTGCCTCAGAGCTAATTGTTTGTTTCTCCTCTCAAACTTCAAAATATTAATTTTGTTGGGATGATCCAGGTTGCTCTTGGGGGACTGACAAAATGATCGAGGAAAGTGAAGCAGCAATTCTTTTTTTCTTATTCTTTGCCTTGGTAAAATACATTCATCATAAGTTATAACACAACGGCAAACAGGATTAGTGAATAAAACTTGTCGAGGTTGTTACCAGCTGAAGAGAAAGATTAGGTGGAAGGTTGTCATTTGCAGTTTAAATAATAGAAGATTGTAAATAGTAGTAAAAAGTAACATGTACATGTTGCATTAAATACTCATTTATTTCTCAGTAGGTTACCTGAAACTCTTCCAATATTTTTCTCATGGTTGGTTATTTTGGTTTGCATTATTACATTGTAGAGAATTTATACATCAAACATTCACTGTTCAGATTAAATAAAAATATTTAATTTATGTTAATATCACACCTCAATGATGGCTCCATTTGATTGTCGGAGGAAGTGTCTGTATCTCTGTTTCAGCCCACTCAGGTACAGGGTAGATATTACCACATGTGTGTTGGTCTCGCCCTCTGGTAGTGATGCACCCCGTCTTGATGGGTCATCACCGGAGGAGACAGAGCTTGGAAAAGGATCTTCTGCTGTCCAGATATCATCATAGACTGCCACCTAAAATAAATATACACAAGTATGTGTGAGAGGAATTAAAACAAAAAGTCTGTCATTCATTTATATCAAACCTATAACTCACATTCCAAGTAAACACTGTTTTCACCCTTGGCTACAGTGTAAATTGTAATTGAGAGTTTGCCAGTCACTTTTATTTTATTAAGGCTCAGGTGCATCACTGTAAAAATGTGTCTGAACTTGACCATGCTGTTCATTTTAATTACACACAACAGCAGCTATACCAGATAAGCACCACTGGTGTGCAGTACAACAGCACACTAGTTACTGGCAGCGCCTGAGTCCTGTGGGGCCTGATCTGTGGCAGATAAAGACAGGTTGTTTTGGTGATCATGCATACACATGTATAATCCTGGTAGGCTTTGTTCACAAATGTGTGTGTGTGTGTGTGTGTGTGTGCGTGCGCATGCACTGGGGGCTTACACACCTGCAATGTGCTGCCCTTCTCTGTTATGATGAGACACAGGTAGCAAGTGGACCATATAACATGTTATATAGGTCATGTAACTTGAAGTCATTCATGTATGAAGATCATGGAAGCGCTCTCTCTCCCGCTCTGACAGTCTGCTGGCAGAGACTTGAATGTTGAATAATCAAATGCATTAGGACGCGGTACACAGAGAGGAAAATATAATAATATGACGACAGAACTGGTTTGCTCTAAATTAATAAACCAAATTCGTTTTGCAGGCTGCTCGGCAAAATGTAGGTCCAACTTGCTTGTTTTAGGATGTGATAATTAGCTGCAAGTCCTCGTACACACTGTCACATCTATAACCTCTTTAATTTTACTTTCATTTTTTGACTTTCAGAAACAATGATGAAGCTGCACACTGTGCCCACATGGGAGCATCCATGAGTGTGTGTGTGTGTGTGTGTGCGCTTTCACTGTAGATGCAACTTTTTAAATAGATTTCTGACATTAGATGTGTGCATGCATATTCTATGGAGGAACATATAGGCCATATAGTTAGTTTGAACTCACACACCACTGATTTAGAATTGCAAAAGGCTTGCTCACACACACACACACATAAACTCACACACACACTGAGTTTGAGACTGTTTCTCAAGCAGTTTGTAAAACTCAAGGTGACCCTCTAATTGGCTGAGCAATTATGATTCCTGTCTAAAAACACAGGAAAAGGAAAAGGCAGACTCATTCAGGAGGCCATGAGTGGCAGGGTCAAGCTGAAGGAGAAGTTTAATTTAGTGGTGTAGACTGTGGATGTCACCTCACACGTATAAACAGTTAGCCAAACACAACTCTAGGCACTTCGGTGTGAAAACAGTGGTAGCCATTATCGCGCATGTAATTAGAGACGTCGCATGCACTGCAAACTAGGCAACCCCCCCATTAGCAGGAAAGACCTCGTAGTCCAAATGTCAAAAAGTCACAAGTGCAAAAAGGGGGAGAAAAGATTAGCTGAGAACCTGCGTGTGTATCTGTGTGTCTGTGTGCATGTGTGTGTGTGTGTGTGTGGGGGGGGGGCGTCATCTCCTTAATGCTAATTCAGCCGCTCATTAGTGAAAATCACCTCAACTGCGGCGTGCCTCTAGCGTGGCTTTGGTCCATGCTATAGGGGAAAGTGATCACCTGAATTCCGTTAGTAATCAGCATTTTGGCAAAGCCGCAATCAGACTGTTTGGATAGTGTGTGTGTATTTTGATTTACTGCTGCTTTTTTTATTATTATTTATTCTTCTTTGAGAAAACGCAAGCAGGAGTGGGCAGAGAAAAAGTAGATATTGAGGTGCTCAACTTCCTCATGGTACAGTTTTTTATTTATTTATTGTAAGAATTTAAAGTCACAAAACGGAAGTGTGTTTATGGTCTGGCACCAGTCCCGCACAGAAACTGCATGGAATCAGCCTGTGCACACTTGCCCTCTGTGTGTTATGCATGAGTATGAAATTTGAGTTGCATAAAAATATATGTTTTTTTGTTTTTCATGTGAACCACGCCACCATCCTATGCTATTCAGCATGTGAAATCTACTTGACAAGACCAGACAAAAGCCTGAAAAGGTGTTTGTTCATTCACTTTGGTTGATGCCATTTCATGTGATGCACCATGGCTCTCGGGATGCATCACCGCTGAGACACAGAGAGGAAAGAGCATTAGAGACCCGTCTGCTCTCCACCGCTCTGTTCTGGTCTGTTGTGTTACGTTATGGTACTAGCCTGGCTTCTCTTAGCTTGAGTGCTCTCTCCACTCCACTATTGTTCCATGCGATAGCACTAAGTGACTGATTTAGCTTCAATGCCTGCATGGAGCAGACAGGCCAGCTGTGGGTTAAGCAGATAGCATTCAACTGAGCTAACCCAATTCAAACCCAATCAAGCTGGGATTTATTGTTGGGGTCTGTATTTAGAAATCTGATAGAGTCTGCATCAGTCCCTTCACTTACATCAGGAGAGACAGGCCTTATGTCTTTTTGCGGATAACTATAAATGGCAAACCATGTTTTCCAGCAGGGATATAAATTTCAGGATTTGAAGACATTACTGCAAATGCACATGGCAAATTGGGAGGGGAGGGCCATGGACACAGGAAGTAGGGATGGCACAGCTGCAGACATGGTTCACAGAAATAGTCTGTCTCTCTCCCTCGCTCTCTCTGGGAGAAGATGCGATTTCACACTTACCAAATCGTACCATACCACATATGAATGCAGAATGAAAAGAATCGGGGCTTAATACAGATGCCTGTGGAAAGGTTTTGTTTTTAAAATATCCACTGTGACTAGCAATAAAATGGGATTGACCTGTCTATCATTTTTAAACAGGTGTGCTCAGTAGGGGTGCACCAATCTGAATTTATTCAGTCTGATGCTGATAACTAGGCTTTAGTTATCAGCTATCACTATACAAATCCATTACCAGTGTGTGTCTGTGTGTGTGTGTGTGTGTGTGCTACCCGTTGCTTTTTGCTTCCTCCATGCTACATTAGTTCTCCATAAAGCAGAATGTGCTAGGTCTACCTGCTTATCGCTGTTGTGCGACATATAGTGCCTGCATGTATCTAAATCATAATTCTGAATAGAGTAGATCAGCCCTTGTCAGTGGTTCCTGATTCAACTACTTGAGTCACTGTAAGATATGCAGTTTTGGAACTGAATTCTAGCATAGTGTGCAAATTCTGTGTGAATTTGTGATTTCTGTCACCAAAATTATAGTTTGCGATTAGAAATTAGGCACCACTGCCTCAGAAATAAGGATAAATGCACTACATTCTAAAACAAAAAAAACACCCTTTTGTGTTATATTTGAAAACTGACCCATATTCATACCTCAATTAAGATCTAAACTTCCATCTTAAAAGAGGGCAGACAGTTTCTGGGAATTAAATAGTAATTTTCCACTGAGTGACACACTGGTCTACTAAAAGCTAAGTGTGGGAGCGGTACACTATATTTTAGATTTTTGTCTCACATGTCCTTGACTGTCACAAATATCAATGGCTAACATTTTCATCTTCCTGTCAGATGATAACAGCTGAGTTTGATTTGACCCCACCCAACTAATGTGACCCCATCCTCCATATCGCTGGTGACAACCAAAACAGCGTGCAAACTTCACTTCTTGCAGAAAATGTTGCAATTGCATGGTCTGGAATAGCAGTCGAGAAGTATTCCAAAAATATTTTTTTCTTAAATACTGCCATAAGGCACAGTGCATCACTGATTAATAAACACAACAACAAGGCTCCAGAGTCACGTATCCATAAGTAATTAATATGAAGCTAAAGTGTGGTTACACGTGTGTTTTCATATAGTTAACATTTGAAGACAGTTGTTTGCATTTCTATGTAATATAAGAGTTGATACTGTATGCTCCTGTGTGCCTGTGTGAGACTGAGACTGGGGAGAGGAGAGAAGGGAAAGTCTCTGTGGGCAGGCAGGCTGAGCTTGGCTGGCGACTGTCCAGGGCAGGAGCCTTAGGCGTGGGTACAGTACGTACAGGCCCGTCATTCCCCTTGATCCTTAAATGATTGATCAAATCTAGATAACCACCATCACAATTTATGCATCCTCTCTTCCCCTGGTATATTTTCCTCTGTGTAATTTTACCCCCAATTTTCATGTTCCCATGGACTAATTAAATCTTTCCTTTCTCCCTCTCTTTGTCTCTCTACCTTGCTCTCTCTGCTGTTCCATGACCATTGGTATGAAAAATAATGCGGCACATTTTTGGCACATTATTATGTACGAAATGTGAGGGCATGATATATTCCAGTTGGTTGAAGTTCTCGAGACCCTCTCTGTAATGAGCACAACACAAGTCGTCTCATTACAAAGTCACTGTGAATGATATGCCTCCGTTTTCTGCCCACTCTGTCTCCCTTGCTATCTCAAATCTTAAAGACGGAAACTACTGACCTTCCCTCTGTCTGCCCATAAACCTCATATAGTTTTTCTCTCACTTTCTTTCCCACAATTCCTACATAGGAGGGCTACGGTTTCTTCCTGCCACTACTATGATCCTTTTGGTTTGTAATTCTGTCCCACTTGGCTTTAATTTACAGTGGGAAAATAATTAGAATCTCACTTTTGCAAAGAGTGGAGTGAAAATGTAAACAATGCTTCCCTGCGGGCGGGTGCTTCATCACTTTGACAGGTGCATTTGAATTTGCCTGGGTGGCGGACAGGCTTGGTTATTTATGTGTCAGTCGCACATGGAAGCCCCGGCTGTGGCTGGGACTATAGTTGGGACTGAGACTAAGGGAGAGACCGGAGCTATGTGGAGTAGAAGGACGAGAGTTTGAATTTCAGATTGGAACAGGGCTGCAGCTGGTTCTGGCATAAGGCCACATTGGGAATGGAGCTTGATGTACTCTAGATCTTATGCTATGATGGAGGAAGGAGTTTGTGCTCCAATGAGTAGAAAGCCCATGATGGGAAGAACAACTATTACTGATACCTGTAGGAAACAGGATTAGGAGCATGGGAAGGAAACATAGCTGGGCATGGGAATTAGAATGTTGCTAGTGCTTGAGTTGGTTTAGAAATTATAACTATGCATGGGCTTGGCGTCATGGGCTGGTATCAGCACGTTATAATAATGAGGAGAACATCCAGTGTAAAATAACTATTTCCAAGCACAGCGTCTTTGAAATGTCTGATAAGCTGCCAAGTCACCTGGTTAGTAGCCAACTTTTTGAAGAGTCAGGGAATCCAAATATTTGAAGGAACTATCTTTAGTTTTTTGTGTAATTTGTGTAATTTTGGTGGGGTGCAAACAGAGATAGCATTGGGGGGGCATGGGGGCACCCTCAGTGAAACACAGACATTATACAACATTTAAGTTTTCATTCCAATCCATAAACTGTGTTCCCATAATTGATCTGCATTTTCTTGCATAAACATGCACTCAAGTTACTCAACTTGTCATGGCGGCGGATTAGGTCTAATTGTGTCCTTGATGCCTTTCATTAATGAGTGTACATGGAAAACCCACTGTATTGTGCAGCTTTGAATCGTATTGTTCAGTTAAGTGAAAAAGGCTTAAAACACAGAATAACACCCGCGAGTCATGTGGCACAACTACCATATAACTATGAGGGTGGCGAGAGCTAATGTTGGCACGATGAGCCCTGAAGATGGCAAGCACATTTTTGTTGTCTTCACGTTTGTCAAATCCTGTGATCGTTCGTGTTTGCCTTGAAATGATGTGACTCAAAGTTGATCCTATATTAACACGCTGTCAGTGAGTTTACCACATACAACATGTGTATTTAATGCTCTTGAATAAACCTGGTGTGATATAGTAGGACAAACACAGGTTTTACCAGTAACATTAATGAGGCTTCCACTCCAGCATTGTTTATTTACAAGACATACATGTTTCTTGGACGTGTTCCAGTAAAGTGATTGAGAAATAATTATACTGTATGGTTATAGAACAACAAATCTGATGGCGGCCTCCAACATTTGCACAGTAATGTTTCAAAATTCCGCAACATCCACATCAAGGCGGTTTGATACCCAAAGATACACAAAGCTGCAGCTTCTGATGAAGCAATGGAGGAAAAACTGACACCAAAGTTTCCATGCAATACAGGGGAAGATGTTCCCTTCGTAAAATCGTATGATTCAAAAGGTTGTAGGAGTTTTAATCAGGGATTCTGGATTTTGATGCCCAATAACGTAGTAATATGTCCTGACCGAGGCTATGTAGCTTACACTGCAGCTGCTGGGTGTTGTTGGTGGTGTTTGCACTCAAAGTTGTAATGAAGTATAAATTAAGTGAATGCACTTTGTTGTGGTGAGCCTCGGCAGTATCACTGTGTGCAGTTGTTGTGTGGCTCCTGGTTGACAGGCTTAGTCAAGCCCAAGGGCCTATGAGAGGATTAAATTGCCCCTGAATAGGTGAATGTATGACAGTTCAAAGGCACTTGAGAATGTAAATGAATTCATCAGTGTTAACACAGCCCGATGTCTCCAAGCTCAGCAGTTAGTTTGTGGTCCAAGATGTTAAGTTCAATTCACAACTAAACTCGCTTATACACGCACCACACATTAGGTTAAGAGCTCAGCAACCCCATTATTTATGTAAAGTTATCACATGATTACTGTTTTTGTGTGGCTTTCCTGGTCTTTCAATAAGCATTTCAAGAAGAAGTAACATACTGTGAATCATAGCAGAGATTAAAAATAGGGTCTTAGTCACAAGTGAGAGGAGCAATGACGCTCAAATCCAGGATTTTCCCAACAATTATAAGGCTTGGATATACAACAGTGCCTAATACAAAGTTTCCTCTGAAAATAAAAAAAAGAGACTAGTATTGTATTTCAGGAAATTGTTGCAGGATTATTGTACCATATTAAATATATTTACAGGATAGTACTTATTGTATTAGAGAGTGTGTTGTGGGTTATTTGCGGTCTCATTCCGTTGCGAGTCAATTAGGTGTCAGTATTTTTATTGAGTAAATCAAATTTTTTTCTTTATCTCTGCAAACCTGCACAAGTTTCTCAGAGCTGGTAAAATATGGAACACAGTGCAAGTGGAAATGGCTTCTTAGCACCACACATGACAGACACACAAGGAAAATAAATATTACTGATAAATAGTGTGATTCACTACATTTAATTTAGTGCAGTTTGTTCAGTTTAAAACATGGCTGATAAAAAAACTGAACTGAACACCTTACACTAATAAAAGCTTGGTGAAAGAACCCTCTTTTTGAACCAAGAAAATATAATATTGGTCAAATTACGCATGAATACCACACAGTGACAATGATATTCATTCATCATGCCTCATTGAAATTTCATATTTCCTCGTGATAACTCTATCAGCCACTGAATGGAAGCTGTATCTTAAACGGACCACTAAACATTGCTTTCATTTACAGCATTATTCTTTTTTTGTGTGTGTGTCTTTTGGAGGCACATTGTCATTATGTAATTATATAAGGTGTAATTTCAAAACAATTGGTAATCACAATATTAAAATTTAGTGGACATGCAAGGGTGAAAAAAAACAAACATTACTGTGTGAGAGGGTTGACATGGTTAGTTCTTTTGTCCAAAGATTGTCACGTACATGCGCGCGCACGCACACATGCACACACACTGCAACGCTCATCTACATGCGACACACACACACACACACACACACATACATCCACGCTCACAAACAGACAAAGCCTCACACAGTGAGGCAACGCATGCATGCATCTCCACCGCCTGCAGGCACTTGGGGCTAGGCAGCAGGGAGAAGGAGGAGGGTTGTGGGGAGATGAGGAGGAGGGAGGAGTGAAGTGTGTACTGTGCAGAGGCTCTCTAAGCTATAGAAGGTCAATCCCTCCTCTCCACCACCACCACCACCACCACCACCACACCGTGTATCGGAGCTGGCCCGGGTTCAAGGCCTGTTTGTTGAGCTTTGGGCTCCATACTACAGATGCAGAATTTATGCAGGCACACAAACACATTTGCCAACTCAGGCTCATAGACACATGACCCATCACATATGCACTTGAATCACACAATCACATACCAGTTTGAATGAATGGGCATGTACACTAATGTGCAGATGCACGGATTTCATACATCCTGGGTCACACACACACACACACACACAAAAAAGTCAAGGCAGGCCACAGCACATTGCACATGGCCGGAAAAGGACCAAACCACAAAGCATAAAGGACTGAGATATACATGCATGGATAAGCCAAGCAATGTCAGCCATTAGAATGGAAATAGATATGCTATTATTGTAAATTTGGCCAATATGTGTTCGGTCAGCATGTATATATAATTGGAGCAGCTTGAAAATGGCATGGATGCACACTGTTTGTGTTGAGCCCGATTTGGCTGAAGCAAAGGTCTGTGTCTGGTTAATGCACCGCTGGACAAGACAAGCAACCAATTCACATTTGCATGCATGAGCACAAACATACTGTATGCACTGCATACTGACAAAACAAAGCATGCTATAATATTTCCCCCTCCACCCTGCCCTTATTATCATGCATATAAAGCAAAGATCAAGCGCTATAAATATCTCAAACTTGTATAATTGCCATTAAAATGTCATAAAACTCTTTAACCAAAAGTAGCACAGACCAAAATGAACGTCAAGAAAAGATAAACAAGCAACAATGACTATATTTACAGTCAGAATGAACAGAACAATTTTAAAAGAGATTATCCTGCGATAGTATCTCTGAGTGCCTAAGATAATCCAGAAAATAAGATATGCATAATTCACTGTAACTAATCTCCTTTGCAGAAAATAAAGCCTACTCCCAGCCTATAGAGTAAACAACTCGGATTGCAACCCATATTTTACTTCTAAGCAAAGTCTGACTCACTCCGGGCCCCAAGGAGATCACTTTTCCAGGTTTGTTCTGAAGCATATTGAAGTTTACCTGCAGCTTCATTTGACAAGGGAAAACAAGTCCAATCCATTTTTTTTTTTTTTTTTTTTAATGTGTCTGATGTTGCCTGTTAAGTGAGAGTCAAGGCATCATATACACGGGTGATTAAAACATTGAACACATTAAATTAATGACTACACCTGTAAATATGTAGCCTCAAACCTGTAACACTACACACATAAGCTATATTCAAACTAGTGAAGGACTAACACAATTAAAGCATGTGCATCCACTGGCATTAAAACACATGTGTCTCTATGAATTTATTTTGTCTGACAAATAAGTACCTTGTAACCAGGGGCAGTTGAGCAAAACAAAAAAAAGAAAAACCTGACTTGTATGAGTCCTACACCTTTGTATTATCAAAAGCCAAACCAATCACATCACTTCAGTTCATGTGATCTTTTGTGGTGGGCAAAAGCTCACTCACTTTCACTCTCGGTGCATGAAAAACACATTTGCAGATGTCATGCTTAGTGCTAAAAATTTCTGGAGACCAAGCATCGTATTATGATGATGATGCAGAGAGATGCCAAAGTTGAGCGCTGCCTTTGATATCCAAAATTTGACTTAGGATTAACTTAAATCTAATCGGGCCTTGGAGGCTGAAGGTGACAAGTATCCAAGCCAACTGATGAAATGGTGCTTTCTCTCTCTCTCACACACACAGACACACACTTACACAGATTTGTGCAGCTATTCTTCCGAGGACTCTGCATTGACATTCCTTTAGACAGTCCAAACAAAGCGTTATCCCTAACCATTTAATGCCTAACCTTAACACAATCCAAATAGCCCTAAACTTAACCAGTGTTTAAGACCGAAAAATGTCCTTAAAGGAACACTTCAGTGATTTGCATTTAGCTTGTATTACTAGAATTACTAGGGTAGTATTTTGAAAAAAATGGTGTTTCCCAACCTCAGTTTCCCCTGTGTTGAGAAATATCTTCATTATTTTCTTTGTTACATGCCCACCAGTGACACTTGGGATTCTCGGGACTCATTCTGGGAATGAGGTCTCGCTAAAAAGTGCGGAATTAGTGTTGCAGTTTCAAACCTCGGACCAAGTGTCATTGGTGGGCACATGACATAAAAAAGAACGAAAGGAAAGGAAACTGAGGTTGGGAAGCACAAATTTTCAAAAATACTGCCCCTATTCTAGTAATACAAAGCTAAATGCAAATCGGTGAAGTATTCCTTTAACAGGTAACTAGTACAAGTACATACACATACACACCACTCCCTGAGAGAAAACCCTGATTATAAAAGAAAGAAAGAACAAACTTCAAATGTCTATCTCTCCTTGGGATGTCATGTGGGGCTGTTAAGACGCGACACCTGTCACAATCACCAGACCTTCCTCATTCCCTCCAGGCCACAGGAAAAAAGGCAAGGTCAAACTCTTTAAAGGAAAGGATGGGAGAGAAGGGGGAAACAAGTGACTATAGCGACGGACAGTCACAAAAGATCAGACCTGTCAAGTTCAAGCTGTGAGTCAAAGGCTGCATATGCACTTCTGTCCATGGTGTTTCCGTTTGTGTGTGTGTGTGTGTGTGTCACAAACAGAATCAGACAACAATTTTGTCTCACAGGTCGACACACGTAACCGTGTTGTTGAGACAATATTGTGCACCACAGACACAGATGAGCCAGGTGGTGGTCGTAAAAAAACCTCTCGAAGTGACTTCAGATGAGCCGTCGTTGTTGAGTCAGTGGTTGCTGCTGTTTTCTGCAACTGACCAATTTGTCACCGCTTGTGTCATTATGGGATGGCAGGTGAACACGTCAGAACTTGGGGAGTCAGTCTCTAGAAGATGAAGAAGTCAGGGGGTTTTATGATGAGGGAAAAAATAATTGTCATAAAGTGGTGAAAACCCGGTGGTTTAATCACCTTCATGTGGACGTGTTTTGACAGAGGATGCGTGAAGCTTTGTGTTGTGACGCTGAAGGAACAAGGGCCTTTTTATTGTTGGATTCATTAGAGGTATTGGAGCGATTTCCAAAGATATTAGCTTGATCCTTTCTGTGACACAGAGGTTGACCATTTATTGGCTGCTAACCAAGCACCTTTCTTTGTTTTGACTTGCTATTTCCTTATCGCTTTCTCATTCCCTCCCTCCTGTCTTTCTGACAGAAATGCCTGCCCAGGCCCATGCTTTGATAGATAATGACATCCTCTCCCTGGATTAATTGTGAGGGACACATTAAGCAATGGGGCTGACACTCCCTGTAATTAAACTGTTCACACCGACGAGTTCATACTGGAACACTTTCTCCTCTCTCGCTTTATCTACTGTTGGACTAGAAATAGTATATTACTGGGATAGGGATATCGTAGGTGTGTTTGTGAAAGCGAATCACCGTGAAATTTAAAAGTAGAGGAGATGAAAGTGTCATGTGCTTATAGAAACAGAAGGATCAAATTATTTTTAAATAAATAAAACGCCTGCAATAGATAGAATGGACAATCGGATTCATGATAGACGTGAGAGCTCCACTACCATTTCCACAAAGTAATTCATTTACTTTATAGAAGGATAGTTAAGTGTAACTTGACATTAAATTAACATTCAGGGATACTAATGATCTGTCCTCCTGTAAGTCAACCTTTCAAATGAGCTGCAGACCGTGGTGATAATGCTGTCTGTGTCCATGCCTGTACATGCCCAGGTATCTTGAGGAAGCTATGTTTGGGGCAGGATAGGAACATTTTTGCATCAGCAGGTGCTAAACAGAGGTCAAAGAACAAACACATATATCATGGAGAACAATGCTGAGAAAGGGGGCTCGAGTCAGAATAGAAAACAGCCTGTTTTCTATAGGTTATTCAAACCAGAGTCCAGAACAGATCCCAAAGCATCCATTAGACGCACTTTAAGGAAACGGATAAGCTTATCTAAATGTTTATGCATGATTTTGATGATTGTCCAAGAGGTTAAGTGATAACACTGAAAGTAAATGGTTACGGTTGACCTCATGGTAACTGATGCCATGGTAAATCAGTAGCTTAATATATATATATAAATGTTTTTTGTCTACACAATAGTACTTGTTTGATGGGATACAGTTCTTATCCAGTGTTACCAACACTGACACTGGGACAGACACGTGACTTGATGGCATGTTTACAAGTTACTCTCGTCCATTAAATGTCCACTGCTGATTGTCACCAAAGCACTGAAGCCTGAAAGTGGTTTGTTGTATCCCTAGAAAAATTATAGTGGTATATTCATATATAATCAGAAAGGATTGCATGTCTGTTTTTTCCTTGCTTTCCTTTTTTAACCACAATGCACCACTTTCACACATGACTGACCAGCAAAGTCCATGTCCTTTTTTCGGGCACGTAGCCTTTGCAGTCATATCTCATATTGAGCTGCCTAATGCTCAGGCTGTGGACGCTGGGTTTGCTCTTACGTCACTTCTGTCCTTGCCTGCCAGCTTGTTATTGCCTCAGGCCACTGGGGCCCTCAGCAATGTCCACTAAAAACAAAACCATTTGCTGTAATTGAAGAAGCCACTCTAATGTGACATGCACAGGGAGGCGCGCAGCAAAGGTTTGAATGCATGTACCCACCAATGTGCATGAGGACATACACATGTGCACATGGACATACTGTGTGAATAAACTCTGTATGTAGGTTAACAGCCTTGCATTCATCCACATTCAGCTCGGCACATGAATGCACGTCTACGCATGCACGCACACTGACCACTTTGGTAGAGGTGACTGGGGGGGTTGGGAAGACTCCGGTGACCTCACACACACACATACAGATTCTAGATGACCCCTCCTGTGCCACTGAAGCACTCAGCTCCTCTTCTGCTGTTCCTGTGTTGCTGTTTTGGGTTCCTGTTCAGGAGCTGAGGGCTCTATTGTTACGTGACAGCGGTTCCTGTGTATTCTGCCATGGCCCGCTGCTCCCTCTGTCCACCTTCCTCTCATAGCTCCATCTTTCTTTACTCAACTTTAGACATGTGTCTCACGTGGCCTGAGAATCACTTTACTGTATTATTTGCACAGCAAGACTGTTGCATAAACTAGATGTATGCTGTTTGTTAATGTTATATTGTATTGTATATTGTTATAATGTTGTATTGGCTCATATGGCCGTTAATATTTCAAAATTCCGGCCGGACATACAGTATTCTTAAATAGACACATGCACATGCATACACACACACAGATAAAAAAACCTGCACACAATCTAAGATTTAACAAGTTTTCATTGAATTCTGGGAAACAAACATTCTGTAAAACGAACTGTAAACTGAGCAGGCAGAAATCTAATTATTTTAAACTAAATGAGAAATAAACAATGAATACCCTGCTGAATTAACCAGAAATATGTTATGCAGAGTCTGACTCCTTTAAATTACTTTAAAGGAATAGGAGACTTTAAATGACTACTTTACGCGCATATTTCTTGCGTCAACTTCTCAATAAATGACGGCTTCTTTGGACTGTTTTGATTCCTTTTTGGAGCGAGAGCACGGGAGCTATGGTGGCGATCTTCCCCAGCTTTGCCCCAGTCAGGGTAGATTTCCACAAAATCCCTTATGACCGGTTCACAAGTAGTTTGGAAATTCAATCCTCCACACCCACGCAGAGCCAGTGTGTCCGAGCTACAAATGAATCTGTCACATGACCACATGATGACACGGAAAACTCTCGACAAGACAAAATGAAAAATCCGGCATATACTGGCTAGCATAAACCTTGGTGTCAACCCTGTCCCATTTTTCAAGATGGGTTTTGCAACTTTTCATCAAAGGCATTCACTAGGTTTGACCTATTATTGTTTGAATGAATTAAGTGCAATGACTCTGTAGTCAATACCTGGTGATATTCTTTATTTTGGATACTATCGGACAACATTGTATACACGTTAACTATATTTGTGACTTGCTTACTATGGTAGATAACCACATGTCTCTGTGTAATACAAAATGTATGTTTTTCATAAATGACATAGAAACATCACTTTCAGGAGTTTGGTGAAAAAGAAGCCTCCCCTTGACAACCAAAACTTTTCTGTTCTTCACCCAAATATGTTTGTCTAAAAGAAAAGTAAAGAACAGTTTAAAATTAACTATTGTAATGAAATTAAAAGTATGCTTTATTATGTCCTTGGGTAGTAAGTAGGAGAAAAATGACTATGATATCCCTGTCTGGTCAGGTAAATACCATTATGCCACTCTTGCAGTTTAAAATTAGAACACATTTTATATGATTAACAGCCAGACGCGCAGACTTATCATCAACACTCCAATCTGTGCTATTTGACTCTCAACAGGTTTACTCCCCACCAACCACGCTGCTGTTGCAAAGCACCTTGGGTGTTCCCAAACTTACCCGCTGGTAACCCATTACCCAGACATATGGAGACAAACAGCACGTAGGTACGCAAATGTTCAGGTTGCGAAAACATCTCCAGGGCCACCATACCAACCCCCTCTCTCCTCTCTCCTCTCTCCTTCCTTCACCACATCTTTTAATCGCTCCCTCTCTCTTTCAATTATCACAATGTCACCACCACCAGTGGGAAAGTTTCCTTTTGGTGAATTAACGGCATTTTCAGAGGGTAAGCTGGCACTCTGTCATTGTCATAGTGGTGGCTCTGACAAAACAGTTTGCATACCTGCTTAAGTATTACAGAAATTAACACCTCCCTTCCAGGTACAGTAATCAAGAGGGTGACAGGAGACAATTAATTAGGTCTATCTGCATCACTGCCTTTACATAATTAATGGGGCTCATTACTGAACCCCTAGTATGAGGTGGAGCATGCTAGCACTGGCTCAGAGCACCATGGCACTATATGCGGGAATAACATGAAGATTTTTGTTATTTGTTTTATTTCAGTGAATTTGGCCTCAAACTCTTAAGTCATTTTCAGTTGCTCATTAAAATCTTTGTTGCTCTTCACTGGGATTTTGCACTGGTTTTGTCGCCTTTAAGTGAAACCTGTGAAACCGTGACACAAACAATCAGTTAGCCTCAAGTTTAACAACTACACATTTTGCTTGTCCTTTGATTTAAGCCATGAGTGCACACCAGCAACAGGTGAACTGGACCTTTGTTGTCATAGTAACTACTAAAAACACAGTCGAGTAACACTGACGTAGTTTTTTGGCTGATGGCACATTGTAACAGCTATAGAAATGGATGATGATGATATTATATCCCCTATACAAGCCTTGCTTTCACTTTGTTCTACTCTTGGCACTGGGTAGACTTTTTCATCTGCATCGTGTTTTTTTTCGAGCAGGGGTGATCATGACACTACTCAGGAAAGGTGTTCTTACTGGTAGATAGATTGCTAGATTGTGTCTGATAGACAACAATTTAAGAAACACTGGTCACAAGGGAGTGACACTTTTCTGTCACCCAATCAGCTGACTGTCGTGGGTCTAGCTCCACCCGTACTGTACCATTACTCTGGTAAGGAATAGTACTGACAAATGGAACTGTGGGGCCTGTTATTTTGGTATTATTCCTAATGTAAACACAAAAAAATATGTACCGTACTGGAACTTTCCACTGGGTGGAAACACACCAGTATGTTGTCTGCTGTCTCTCTAAACCTTGGTTTGTTAAAGTTCTGTCACAGAAACTACTGTTTCTTGAAAGGACTGTCTTCACACTAACTTTCATTGTCAATATCTCTCTGCATGTTATTACTGTATTGGATAAGCGGCAATCTCATGAAGCAATCTTGACCATTAAGCAGGATTTTGTTCAGTAAATTTAAAAAAATATATCCTGTGTAATCTTTGAACAGGTTATGTGATGGTAAAAGAAAGAATAGAAAGGTGTGGGAAACAGAAACAGTGAGGTAATGCAGCTACAACTGCTGGATAAACTCGTCCCCTTCTCTCAGCTTTTCACCTGATCACCAACAACACTTGCAGCTAATGGTTTTGGATGGAAACATGGTTGTTTTCCTTCCTTCCTGAAATTAAAATTAAAATTAAATTAAAGAGGACACGGGTACGTCTTTGAATGGCACATCCGCTTTGCTTTGCCGAGCAAGAACACTGCACTGCTCCAATCTTAACCTGAGTGCAACATTTAAACCTTGAAGCAACTCAAATAATCACATGGCATTGAGGAATCTCTAATATAAAGTTAATTGGTGAGAAAGTAAAAATTAGATTATGTTTAATGACCACCTTGTGAAAATTACAAGTTTGATAATAATAGGCCATTTGCAGGTTAGTTATTGAATGTGGATTCTTTTTTTTTATTTTATTGTTTTAGTGCTGGAGGGAGATGCAGCATTAAAGGGATTCTGCTTGGTGCAACAACACATCCAGAAAGCTAGTGATAAAGTAATTGATCATCTCTAATTGTGTTTCAATTGCTTTAACTTTCGCTGAAGTAAAACTCAGTAATATACACATTAGGGAAATCTCTGATGCGCCACTGAAAATATATTTCCTCCATTAATGTTGCATGTTATAACCTGTTTTGCTATGTTGTCATATTATTAAAATCTGTTCCGTGTTACTGTGTAAATATAATGAACAGTCGGGTTGCTCCATTAGCTTGTCTTCTTTGAATAGTAAACAGTGGAGGTGATGATGGCGATGAACACGGACAAACACTTCTATACAGTCTTACAGAATAGGTTTTAAAACGACTACTGCATGTTATAGTCCACCTTAAGCACTAGATTAACCTTCCGCGTGAAATTCTCCAAATGATTTTCCATTTTCAGTTGCCCTCTCAAGCACCTGACATACAACTGGTATCAAATTAGGTTAAAACACACACAAGAGGTTTGCACTTCCTGTTTACCCCAGATCTGATTTGTTGAAAGTGGTATTCTGTATTCTACTGTTCAATAACTTTCTAAAATTGGCTCAGTATCACACCACTGCTGTTCCTGTGAGTGTCTTGTTTTCTACATCATACCATTCCTCCTTTCTCTTACTCTGCTAATGAAGGCCTAGTGGCCCACTGTTATTAAAATCACGCCCTTGCCTCTGATATTAATTGGGTCCATAATAAGGAAAGCGTCAGATTCATTATTTAATTGCAAGGGCACATTTGGAATACAGTTTCTGAAATGTATTTTTAATGAAAAACACTACATCCTGACCTAATCATATCAACCTTATTCTATCTAATTAAGGATGCAAAAAATCATTAGAGTTGCAAAATATTAGTTTCAGCTCTGTCAGGCTGCTGCTTTGCTTTCCTTCATGAATATATATTTTTTTCCTGTCTTTGATAAATAGTTAATGAGGGAAAAATGACAAAAATTTGCATGTAGGCAAATTAGTCTAATCAGGGTATGTCTTTGCTGAGTTTGGAAAGTGACCCTTTTTACAGGAGAAATTGTTACAATAATTATTCATTAATTGCAAGAGCTATCTTATTGTGATGACAAATGGCCCATTTTGAATAATGTGGAAATCGCAAGAATGCAATAAACTTTCATCATGCTGGAGTACAATAATAAATCTGTTCACATTTTATCAGTTTAACGATACCAAATAGGGACATCGTGGTTTGTGCTGCAGTCGTTGCTGTGGAGGCAGTTATGCAGTAATGCATGAGCGGTGTCACCACAGCAACAGGCCATTAACACTTAAATCGAGCATTTTCTTAATCACAAACTTTGGTATAGTTTCTTTCGGAGTCTACAAACTTCATGAGATTCAATTTTCTTCCAATAAACAGGTCCATCTCCTGCCTATTACATACAAGTTAAGTCACTAGCCAGGGTTGTAGTTGATTAAAGCTTAAAACACAAATAAAATAAAAAAGTCCCTTGGAAAAAAAGAAGCCTAACACTGTTAATTAATTAATTGAGGATATTTGACTGGCTCTAACTTTGTGAGACAACTTGAAAACAATGTTTGAGACTTGAAAGTTTATTTTAAGGTTATGGGTAGAATTTGATGTTGGATGAAGGCTGGACTTATAGGCACTGAGTTCAAATGAGGACTGAATTCACAAAATCTAATGTATGTGTTTTTAATAGGGGCTTTTATTGAGGATTCTCCAAATCCTAGATTTTAAGATCACAATTCGATTCTTCAACCTTTTTTCATTTGATTTTTTTTTATATTATTGTCTATTTTTTTTCTAATTTTCTGCACAATTTAGTTTTTTCTCTGAACTGTTTGATCTGACCTCCCAAATAGTTGCCAATGATGTAATGTATGTTCAGTTTAAATAACAGTTGGTATTCTAGCAATAGAAATAATGATGCATCGTATGAAAAGCTAATAGTAGAGCAGATCAACCCTGAAGCAAAACTAACTTGTGCACACGTTTGCACTGTGATCACTATTTTCAGTTTTGTGAATGAAACATGAACGACACATACCACTGTTTATGTCTATCAATCAATCAATCAATGGGCATAGACTGTGCGTCACTGTCGCTTGTTCACACACACACACACACACACACACATAATTTCCACACTGAAGATGTGATGTCTTGCTGTCTTTAGGAGCCAGAATTGACTCACGGACCTTGTAAATACCAGAGAATGACTCTCTGATTTAGTCAGGAACAGGACACATATTGTAGCCTATTCATTTGTTAACACTATGAAAATATTGGTTGAAACATTGTTGATCATTGCTGTGGACATCTAATCTTGTTTGGATCGATTTCAGTTACATTGTGAAGAGTGGACTTCAGTGTTAAGACTCATCTGCTTGAATTAGAATTAGAAGATTCTATTTATTTGGAAATCTTGCAAATGTTTTTAACTTTCGAAAGCTTGTGTCTGTGCTGGTCTTCACACACCCCTAAAACAACATGGTGCATCAGTTCCTGGCATTCAAGTCCATCTTTCAGCAGAAGTACAGAGCGCTCTTTGGCTACACAAAAACAAAAGTTAATGAAGTTAAAGAAGTTAATGAACACCGAGTGATCTGTGCCACTAACAAATCAAAATGAAACGGTTGATAGCTGCATTCTATATCCCTTTTTAATTCACTAAGCAAATATTTGACATCACAACTGACCTACACTGGGCTGTCAAACATTTGGCAACCTCTCCCAAGCGATAGTAATTTCACGGCGACATGCATTTCTGCTAAATTGATCCTTGCTTTCACTGAAAATGAAAGACTCCAAGATGAGGAGCTGTGTCTAGAGAGACAGGAAAGGCCGGTGAGCCCAGTGAGATGCTTACCTTGCGCCTCTCCCCATTGAAGCCTCTCCACTGTTCTGCCTTCTTGACAATGTAGCTCAGTTCCTGATTGGACAGCTCCAGATCTTGAGGCAGGAAGTACATCCCTTCTTTGGCCGTCAGCCGCTGAAAGACGTCCAGCATGCAGCCATCATTGTGGAATCTTGAAGGCACAGGGTGAAGAACAAAGTGAGAAGAGTTAAGTGGAAGCAGGAGTGTTGTATATTGATTGACTGTCTCTGCCATGTAAAGATTGTGAGGGGTTAAATGCCAAAGCAAAGACAAACTTGCAGTGTTGCCTCGTGTCAAAGATGCTAGCTGGAAACGAATGTGTCCATGGCTACCTTTGTGCCAAAGAGCCTCTTTTTTTACTGTTGGTTGGCTCTTGTGGAACAGGCAACACTATAAAAATCTAATACGAGAATTCAAAGACAATGAAAGAGAAAAAAGAATCAAACAAATTGGCCTGTGAGGGGGAAGCATTTTGCAAACACAAGCTGAGAGTAGACATGTCTGTCTATACTGGTGCATCCGTGTGGTTTTACAGTTGTTAATGTGTGGGAGTCTGATCCTGGGATGTTCTTTTCCCGTTAATGTTGAGCTTCAAAGATGGCAGATGCAATGGACAGGCAGGATGTAGATGTGTCTAGAGAGACCAAACTGAGTCACAAGTAAAGGTTCAGCACAGCAGAAAGCATATCGATTCACACCACCAGATGAGTGCACATCACCAAAGTGTTATTTTTCTTTTGCCACACAAGGGTGCATGCAGCCAACCTCTTAAAAAAAATCAACATGTCTGTAAACAAATTCCTTGGCTGGCCATCAAATCCAGCAGACCTTGTGCCCTTCCATAGAGATTCTAGCCTGTCAGAGGGTAATCAACTCTCAAATAAAACCAACATCAAGGAGACAGCGATTTACAGAAGAAGCTGGTACAGAGCTTTGAACTCAGCATCATTCCCATTGCTCCTGGGAGGGGAATGTTTGTAGAATCCTGACCTCAGACACAGGAATAGCACGCATTCATTTTCATCCTACATTTGAATTGTGCTTCTCATTCATTTATGCTGCATTTCTATTGAAGAAATTCACCATCTTTGCATCTCTGTGCTTAAAAGCGGGCTCATTTCTTTGGTGTAAATGTGAGCTATGACCTTCATGATGAGGCCCAAATAATTTCTTTTAAGTATAGGGGTCACCATAGCAACATGTTTAAACTCACAGAATGCATTTGAACGGAATATTTATGACAATATGATCATGGTGGTGTGCGTGTTTGAGTGGGAAACCCACATTAAATCCATATTGCAAAAGAAAATGTGCTTATACACTACATATCATTTCATTCATTGGTATTTGTAAATTAACTCTGAACAGCATGCTGCTGTATATGCAAAGTTTATTTTCTTCAACCTTTTAATCGTTTGGGTTTGAACTGCCCCGTTAACAGTGGTGTTTATTAAGTCACATTATGGACAGAGGTGTAAAACGCAGCACACGGATATGTATTTTGCAGCCAATGAATAAAGACTTCCTAAAATGTAATTAAAAAAGGATAACAGTCCATTCTATCTATACATATAGCCTAAGGCATTTTTTTTAGAAATAGGTCACGCTCTGTGTCGGAGACCCTTCCTTGCAGCCAATAGGAAAATGTAACCCATAAAATTATCATCCTTGCTTCAGCCTCGTGGCCTACATTCAATACAAACCCGAGTGGCGGTTGAGTGGCAGAAGTCATTATTACGAGCTGCTGTTTTAATATTGTCCATTTAGCTGGAGCCCGATAAGCGTCCCGCTTACTGAAATTAGATGGCGCCCTCTCATCTGCCGCCAATCTCCAACTGATTAATTCAATAAGGCTTTTCTTACATTTTGAGCCATTAATGGAATTTTGTCTCATATTAGGGTGAAAGAACACACCTTTGATAAATGCTGAGTTACATTGTGCAGTCATTTATTGCCCACACTTTTTACTTTTTACTTCCACGGTACAAAAACTGATATTTGTATAGCTCCTATATTGTATAAAGTTTAACATTTCTTTTGATGATATACCAGGTATAGGTGCTGTATAAATACCATGGAAATCAAACAGGTGCATGTTTTTTTGTACTGTTTTTTTCTTTTGTTTCAAAACTACAAATATATCTGGTTGCATTTCCATTTGGACAGAAATTAACACACTAGTAAATGGGGAACCTTTTGGCTGCAAATGTGGAATCAACAGAACAGTGTTGTTAAAGTCTATCCTCCTGTTGCAATGCAGTGCCATTTTCCTGTGTTCAATAAAATGCAGAAAAAAGTCAATGTTTGACTCAACAGTTTGCGCAATGCATTTTAAATGAGGCTGGAATATTCTGTTTTGTTCTAAAGGCTCAGTAAAGAAATCTACTAAAAAATTAGCTGTCTGTGTAAAATCACAATACAGACCTCACAAGTAAAATGCTTCAGCATGGCTGACCTTAATCTGCAAGACACGAGTGGAACACACAGCATATTAAGATAGAGCACCACGTATATGCAGTCCATTTCAGTATGTATGAAACCTGTAGTGACACCAACCATGCAAAACATTCAGCCTAATCGGATAATGTAAGGGGGTTAGATGTTCACGCTATATCCGAACACATATAACTTTTGAATTAGAAACGCTTTCAATTTTCAGAGCAGTTGCAGAGTATGCCGTGTTGCAAAAGAAAAAAACAGTGCGGTGCATGTGTGTGTTTCTACTCGTCTAATAACTCTACATTGTGTGTGTGTGTGGTTCATGCATAGCTGCAAAAGTAATTCCATGCCACTAAAAATCATGAAAGTGGATTAGCATTTGTTTTTATCTTCTGTTGTTTTATGCTTTTCTGTGGATGGATGAGAGAAAAGAGATGGTGGATGTTGTGGAACGGGCACAAGGCTGTGGGGATGGAGGGAGGTATTTCTGAACGGGCGTCTGACAACGGTTGGCTAGTGAGAGCCAGATTGATCCTCACTGACGGACTGTCCCTACAGGCCGCGTCGATTAAAAAAACAAAAAAACATATATTAATTCATCACCTTTGCAGCTTGAGCTGTGCCACAATGAAGGTCAGACACAGTGTCAGAGGTTAAAAAGTAATATGACATTATAAAGAAAGAAAATAATCACATGTAAAACCCAAACTTTTAATGGGAACGTAGATGCATTCATTCATTTTCCACAATACAGTTCTAGCACTTCTCAGCTCAACTCTACTTATTTGTTGTTTGCTTTTCCATTATCTGTTATCTTGTGCTATTTTCTTGTACCTTTTAGTACTCTGGCAATGTTCCAAGCAATAATAAAATGTGACGTCAACACACTGCCGACCTCTGATCAGCACTGTACTTCTGTCATATTTTAGTTCAGTGACAGGAAGTACTGAACGATTCGGTGAACAAATCTTTTTAATTAACTGATTGTAATGATTCAGTACACTGAAAGTAGCTGCTTTGCTCGTCAGTAATTTGTGTTTGTGTCACGTATAAAACGATGCCATGGCAGTTTCGTGCAGCCGTGCTATGATGTTGAGGAGCTCCTCTATAGTAATGGAGAACGACGTGCCTGATATCAAACCGAGTAGAGCCGAGCTGAGTCATGCTAGAACTGTGTAGTGGAAAAGCGCCATACGGTTCACTGCAGTCTCGCTTTACTAGCATAGCCTCTGCCTTCCCTCCATCTGTCGTGATGTCACTCTGTGTCACCACAGACATGGAAACAAAACAAGACTATATTGACAGAAAAACACACATAAAGTCTAGTGTGGAGCTTATAGGCTTAATTGTGCAAACTCATTTGTCAGTGGTTTGAATATAATGGACATTTGTTTATATGTAAAAGTTACACACTACGGCTTTAAGATATACAACCTGCACAGATGCTTGACAGATGCCAATTGGTTACTTTAACAGTCAAACCTTTCACTTCTTAGTAGCTCAACAAAGTGTTGGATATGTGTAGCTGCTTCAATATTTGTGCTATATGCAGTCAACATACAGATAAAGTAAGACCCTGTCCACTGTAAAAGGAACTTGATGATTTTTACCACCCTTTCTGGAAAAGACTGCCCATCTGTTTACCTGTTGTAGTACTTGACCTTTACTACCTTGAGTTGTATTGTTAAAATACTTAAACCCCATATCATTCTTAGTATTTAACCCTTAATCTTAAATCAAGTCTTTCAAGACATGACTTTGATATTGTTCAATGTGAAAAAACTGGTAAATATTAACATGCACTGACATAAACTTGATCTAGACAAGTAAAGTGACATTAATTCTTTGAGTAAATAAAACGTCTATCTTATGTTCTTTCCTCTGTCCCATTACTTGTGTGCATCGAAGGCACTTTGGTTTCCTTAACCAGCTTATCACAATTACAAGTAATGTGTTTTATATTAGCAAGAGAGTTGTAGGGACACCAGAGTAATATCTTCCAGTTCCTTGAAGGGTTTCTCCTAGATTAAAAGTACAGTAGGAAATCACTTCCTGAAAGTAATACTCTTTTTGGTGTGTGACTTTAAATGTTATCCTGCTAAGCTGCAAATATTAGAAATATTGTATTATATCTTATTAGACATGCTTTATCCTCATATTTATATGTTTATGTGACTTAGTGAGACATTTGGTTCATTTATACTCAATAACATTATAATTTTATATTAGCACAAGGTAATTTGTTTAGTAGTGCGCGTCACGTTTGACCAATCACCTCTGTCAAGGATCTTCGCCAGTTGATAGTACTCCTTTGTGTGGGGCTGCTATTTGACTATGGATGGAATGGAACTTGGCCGTTGGTGTATAATTTACTGATAACATATATGTGAAACAGAATCACTGTTAACCTTTTGTAATAACCCACAAGCATCGCTGTAACCTTTGACACCAGAAGACTGTCTCTGTATCTGTGAGAAACTCAATGAAAACTATTCTTACTGAAATTTGCTATTCAAAAGGAGAGACTGTCTGTGACCTTGGCCTCATTGCAGTTATATAGTATGCTGGTGGAGGAAGGGATGGATAAGCACATACGTACTATACTGTTCCTCATGTGTACACTCTGTTTCCTATTTGAGACAACGGAGTGTCTGTTTATACGTGAGTCGCCATCTTTCTGTGTGTCTCACCTGAGCAGGTAAATGCTGAGGATGGTGATGGAGAGCAAAGAAACCACCGCATAAAGGAATAGAGTGAGGACTACTCCCGCTGCACCTGATTGGTCAGTTCGATAGAGGTGCCAGTAAAGCTTGGCTGCATCACCCACTGGTGTGTCAGGGCTGTAGATGAGATGCTGAGAAGACAGAACGATGACAACGTATGGAATCTAATCTGATTTGAAAGAAAGGAAGTTGACAATAGTGAAGATAAACACGTCATGCTGCAACGTTTTAGTTTTAAATGGTGGTTTAGCTGGTGGTCCCATCACTTCTTACTTAAAAGAAATGAATAACAAAGACTAACAAACCAGATTTTGCTTGATTTCTTAGTAATTACTACAAATTCAAGCCATTTAAATGAGATTTTATTGAATGAGAACTGTGAACATGCAGAATCACTTCAGTCCTCCACATTGACACAATCTAAAAAAGACACCCATCTATCCTCACATATTTTCTCCTCCCACCCCTTTTTTGTAGTTTAAAGTCACTTTGCCAAGATAAAGTGAACTCCTATTTAAAGTGCACAAGTGTCCAAGCTATTTTTAAGTGACTTACCCCAAGGACGGCGTCCACTGCAAAGACTGCCAGAGGGTCGAGGACTGTCCACACTCCCTGAGCCATGATAAACTTTGACGTGAAGGAAGGGAGTGAGCCAAATATCTGTTGACAGCCCCATCTGATCAGAACCAGCAGGAACGTTAATGCGTTCAAGGTCAGGGGACCCACCACCAGCATCGCCAGCTCCTCCCAGATGTGGAGCAAGGAACTCTGGTACACAAGCTCCACTGTGTGTGCGTGGAATTGGAACCTGGCAAGGGAGGGAATGCAGGCGAGAGATGTGCATGTGGGCAGACTGTGTGAATTGTGTGCATGTGTCAACGCGAGTGACGCATATTTGTGTTTGTGATGCTTTGCAGCTCAAGGGCAGCTATATCCAGCAATTCTCACACTATGTTATATCGTTAATGGTTGATTCAATCACATTTAATTAGTTGAATGACGATAAACATTATAATTGGTTGTTTTACCAGTTTGTGCTTCCTTATTTATGACATTGGTTTCATTTAATATGTATTAGAAGCTAATTTATAATTTGTATACATATTAATTAAAGGGAAACGTAAAAAGAAAGTCGCAAAATCCGTCTGACAGACAGACAACTCTAACCCTAACCCACAAGTAACTGTATTAACACCTATGCTGTTCAGTGGCGGAGCTTTTTCAGGCCCCCTGTTGTATGTGAGGCTCCCCATTCACAGCAAGCCTCATGAATTTCTTAATCTTGCCATCAGTCAAGAGGAGGTAAAGCCAGTGGTGGGAGAGGAAAGGTCCAGTTTTTGCTCATTAATTTCCATCTGATTTGCTCCAACAGTCGAGCATCTCAGATTCTGTCCATTAATCTGACAGTAAAGGTCCATTGCTTTTTTATCTCAGGCAAATCTGTTAAATGTTCCACATGTAAGAATGTGAAGCAATTTGCATGTGTTAATCTCCTCTTTAGCGTCTATGTGTGAACATGGTCCGCTCTGATTGGTTAGAAAACACCTGAGCAGGAATATACGACCAACTTCATGCTGTGTTTGCCTTATTTCACATCAGCTCCACTGGGGAATCCTTACAGCCAGGAGAAAAAGAAAATCCACTGAGTTTGGATATCCGAAGAGGAGCACTGCCTAACTAAAAACAAGACACATGCTTTAATCAGCAGTTTGCTGAAAAGTTGCAGTGACTGGGAAAAAAAACGTTAGATTGTGCAGAATTACAGGGATTAGTTGATTTTTTTTTTTTTATATTGTTGCAGTTGCCTATTTATTTTAATATGTCTTACAGTTCAATTAAAAGGAAAAAAAGAAGATCCCTTGGAGAGAAACACAAGCTATAAGATTTGGCTGAGCCAGATTGACTGTATGAGGCCCAGTGTGTGCACCAGGGGCACACCTTCAGGGCAGATTTGTTAAATTATCACTGATTTTAGTTGAAATAGTTGTGGGTGGAGCTTAAATACAGGCTTAAATTCACTTCAGTGGCTGCATAATTCCATATATGTATATATTACATTTCTGACATTTTTTTGGTGTGAAGAATCAGTATAGTTAAAGTGATGTTTCTCATAATTCACTCGCTGATGAATAACCTGAGAGTATTTGTTGCAGCTGAGAACACGACACATTCCACTGTAACCTCTCCAACCACACTTGTAACCTGATAATGAAGTTGCTGATAAATGACCATAACCAACGCTATAGTAATTCACTTTAGTTTTATGTGCATTTGTGATTTGTGGCATGCATGCTTCTACTGTAGTTTTGGTTTATTACATTTCAGTAATGCAGAATATTGATAGTCTCTGAACAAAATGGCCTGCACCCTGAAGTGCAGTTTGGTGGAGTCACAATAAGGCAATAATTTTGAACACTGCACTGGTACGATGCTTTAGACTGTGGAATTACTGCTTTTACTTGTTTCAGAGAAAAAGAAAAAAGAAATAAAAATGACTTTTAAGGTTACTGCAGCAATATGGGGTCAGAAGTGGTGTCTGCTGATGCACCGTAGGAATATTAAGAGACTGAGGTGGCGAGAGAGTAAAATAATGCCATCACATCAGCCACTCTTAATGTCACTTGGTCTCTCTCCACCACCATATCTGGCCATTGTGTGGAGAGAGAGAGAAATGCTCGGAGGGAGAGCAGCAGATTTGGACATGTGGAACATGTCATCCACATTGACCCCCTCTGTTTTCGCATTTTCATTTTTTTTTCCTCCACCTCCCATCCACCCCCTCAGTCCATCCCCTTTTGTTCTTTCAATTTGGCCGTTTTGTTCTATATCTGCCTTCCTCTATCACTTTCCGTGATTTAATGTGTGATGTTTGCACCCCACATGTTATTGTAATAAAAACCTGCCTGCATGCATGTTTGCAGCCAGCTCGTTTTTATAGTGATGAATTAAATCAGCACCATATGCTATGCTGCAATGTGATTTAGCAGTTCTGTAGTACTTTATTGCCATTCATTATCAATGCTGTGTACCAAATAATAACAATAAATTCCTTCCAAATAATGTAGCCTTTTGGGGCTTAATGCCGTGTGGTGAAATCAACAAACTCCTCCAAACAATGGTTTGTTAATATCAGGAGAGTCTTGTAAAAATGTTAACGGGGGGATTCCAAACCGATGATTTGGGCGTATCTAGTGAGTGTGGGTGTGTGTGTGTGTGTGCTGGACCCCCTTTTCCTCTCCTTGCCCCAGTCCCCTCCACGTCCCATTTCACCTCCTCCGTAGTTGGCATTTATGTGTTTCTGAGCTTGCATGTAGGTCTGCTGAGGTGCGTGTGTGTGTGTGTGTGTGTGTGAGTGTGTGTGTGTAAATGTAATTTGCCGATATGCTTCAACAATCTACGTATGTGTCTGTCCTGCATGTAAAGGGATTTATGTCAGCTCTAATGGGGCCTATGTACAAGACAGTCCGCTCTGTGTTTGTGCATGTGTATCCATATGCTCCACGCCACCCATACGTACATATATGTGTGTGTGTGGTGTGTGTGTAGGGCGATATCAAAGGAAGCAAACTCACTTGTTGACAGGAACTGCTATGGCCTGGAGGTAGAGCCACTGGCTGCAGTAATGCAGGTAGAGCCTCACAAACCACATCAAAGCCATCAGCAGCATAATGAGGCTGAGCTTTCGAACACAGCCACGCCAGCTAGTACGCGGCTGTTGCCCCAGCAACGGCAGGCCAAGGTCGAACGACAGCATGTGGAGGGCCAAGCGGGCTCGATCGGACAGACACGGGGCACGGGTACCAGGTCCTGTCAGTGCTGATCTGTTAAAGGACACAACATAAATGATAGTGTTTTTTTAGTTAAATTTTTTTTTTACAGTTTCATTTAAATCTACAAATTTTCAGTTATAAAACGACATTAAATTGATATACAAACACCTACATTGTATTTACATTAAATACACCCTCGCAGGCATAACCGTGAGACGCCACGCTAGATCTAATGACAAGATTTAAGGATTTAACGTTCAGGTCTTTGTATTACACATAGTATTTAAATTGATGAATGAATCACATTCACATTAAAGGTGGGAGAGTGAAGTATTCAAACTGGCACACACACACACAGCACACACAGATAGGAATCCCTTCCAGCAGTATTCGGCTTCCCTTAGCACCTCTGCCTCCTCTGTGCCGCCCTTTGTCAGGTCTGCTCAACTATTCTCTTTCATACAGAGGGTACAGATGGAAAAGTGGAGGAAAGGAGAGAGGAGAGGAGAGGAGAGTTTAAGAAAATGAATTTTCATATCCAAAAACCTTTTGCATACATTACTGCATAACTGTAACACAGTGTGTGAAGCAAATTAAAATGTACATATAGTGTTACAATGTGCACAGACCTATATGTGCATGATATTTTGCACACATTAACGCAAGCTGACACCGATGACCCCTATCCTCTGGCTGACAATAATTAGACCACGGCTGTAAAATAGGTGTATACAGTAGAGATTTGGTTAGTATCACAGACAGTGACTTAAGGCCATTGCCTGTGGACATCCCAGTGTCTTACCACTGTGTCCCAGAACAAAGTTATAATTCACTTTGTAGTGTGTATCTAGGGAAAATGATACACTGCCTAAAGACAGAAAACAAGCGAGAGGAAAGAAAAACAGAATCAGTTGTATTGCTTTCTCCTCCTCTGTCCAAATAATTAGGCGAGACTTACATCAAAATGCAGCATTGTTTTTTTTTTGTTGTTGTTTTTTCTGCCGTGCTTGTATTGCTGCTGAAATACAAACAGTACCCACAGTTGCATTTAAAAAACACAAAAAAAAACTATACAGATAGTAATAATTGCTCTCTCTGTGAAGTGTTAAATTATTTGTAATCTCTCTTATTGGATGCACATAGTTCAGGTCTCACTGTAAGCTAAGACTGTGAGATATCTTTCATTAAAGTCAGTTAAGTCAGTCTTGTGATTGAGATTTTAATACATATTTTATATCCATTCTGTATATTTTACGTTTGAGGTCAGTGAGATACTGTCTCTTTATCTTGAGGTCTGGCTGCTATACCTTTTCCAACTTATTATTTCCGTTGCCTCAGTGATCTACTCTTTATGAGATGGTTTATACAGGACTAAAGACTGACGAGAAATGTTTACCACTGCATATAAAGTGTATTATATATTTTCTGTATGAGTTCAGTGAGATATACTGTTCATACGAGGTGATGCTCGCAAAAGGGAGGTCAGGAGAATTACATTGCATCCATTTATTTCTCATTTCACATAAGCTCAGCTGAGGACACTGGAAAAGTTGAATGCTATACTATTAATAATCTGTTACTCTATTAGCAAGCAGTATGTGGTGTGAAAACAAACTATACGCTGGCACAATGCTTCCTTATTAAATGGGGGAATGCTGCTTATTCTACTTTTTTATTTGACTTACAATATGTATTAAACACAAGAAATACAGTTAATTAGCACCCCATATAATGTCAGTTTTATACTTTTAACTAGATATCATGCCCATAGAATTTTCAATAGGATTGACAGGAAAAAAGAAGAGAGTTTCCTGTTCTTATTCCTTATAATGACATTTGGAACTTTCCCACAGTTCCACTATATTCTGTCATTCCGTCTCTTTATCTTGCAGTCTGTATGCTACCTTTTCCAACTTATTATTTCCATTGCATCAGTGATAGCCTCTTTTTCAGATGGTTCATACATGGCTCAAGACTGTCAAGAAATGTGTTGTTTTTCTCAGATTACTGCGGAAAAGCGAAAGCTAATTTTACTGCGATAGTGTGTTAAGTGCATTGTTCCAGTGTTGCATCGGCCCGATGTAAAACCTAAATGTGTTCCCGCATCTGTCATGATTGTGACAAAGGCACTTCCCTTCTGTTCCCGAGCTTTATCGCGACGTGTTTCATTGTGGGGTATAAAACTGCTTTCCGCTTGTCTGCAAAAGTGGAATTTCCGAGTAGACAAAAAAGCAGTGTGTCACAGACATAGACAAGATGCTCTCCTGTCAAGTGGCATTAAAAGAAAACGGCAAATCCAACGTGATGCCCCTCTCTCTCATATAATGAAGATATTGATGATGCATGAAAGAGGAATATTTTTTAGATATCTTCACGCGGTGTCCTCTTCCAAAAAGTAACATGATGTGAAATCTGTTATCACCACTGAATTGATTCCATTATGGCTCCTGCGATTACAAAAGTACAGTACAGGGAAAGGAGGGAAAGGCTGCGGGTGGAGTCGTGGGCTTCTTTATCTTCCAGGAAAGGAGGATGTTTCATTCCAATATCACAGTTTGTCTCCTGCACAGCTGATTGCATGTGGCATGGCGACCGAGAGATTAAACTCATAATGTCAACACGCGTGCATTGACACATAATACTACATTTGAACTGCAGTGGATTTTTTGTGTGGAATCGAGGCCAGAAGCTGTTTCCTCAACATCTTAATTCTGATTTGTTGTTTTGCTTATTCTCTTGTCATCAAAGCACATTGCAAAAGGACTCATCATCCACTTTAAACCTAAGCAGACTGCGCCAAGGCCTGTAAATCAGTTGTACGAACCATCTTCTGGACCGCGTTTCCCACACTGTGTCCCGATATGTTGTGAACCATGACAACAAATAGCTGCGCTCTTAAAAAAAACACACCAATGAAGAGCAACCCCTGATCTGTATTAAACCTTTACGATGGCATGGGTAATGAGAAGCAGGGGGAGAGGAGAAGAAACGTGGAATGTTACATTTTAAAAAGCAGATTTACTGTGAGAAGGCTCTAGGGCCGATGAGAGTGAAGGTAACTCTCTGAATCCCTCTGCATAGTCCTAATGGCTTAAACCCTCCAGATTAAGGCCACTTAAAGTATTGGATTTATCCCTTTATTTGGAGGATTATTTTCTGTCACTTTCTTATTTTGAGAGCCACCGGCATTGTTTATAAATGTGCCAAAACCACATATCATGTCCCACATAGTGGGAGAACGGCTTGCTGTTGGGGAAATAGAGAAAGAAAACAAATACAGGCTGAAAATAGACTTAAAAAGATTGACAGATAACATGAGTGTTTCCTCAGTGGCCCAGATGCAAAGAGGGTTGTGGTGATTATGCATGTTTGATTGTCTTAGGTGTCGAGAGACTGAAGATTCTTTGTTCGCATGTCATTTTGGAGAATGCTGATTGAAATTTGTCAATCAACTCCTGCAACACACAGAACAAACATTCACCGTATTCTTTATGTGTTATTAAGTCATATATGCTATAAACTTTGTAATAACAAAATGTGCACACACTTCACGGTTTATGTCATTACTGAAAGCTGTAGTATGTAACTTTTAACCCTCTTATGACCATCAAGATAATGATTTTGTGGCTGTAGTATTGTCAAAAAAATATTTTTCCCACGATAACTTTCATTTTCGATATCTGGCAGTTATTCAACCGTTTAGGGATGACGGTGCTGAGAAGCTGACGCCGCAAACGTGTGACGCGCTGGTGTCTGTGATTGGACTGTCGTTCTGCAGAAGTCCTGAGGGCTACCATAATGACAAGTATATGGGCGCAAAACTCTATTTCTCTGCTTTCAAGAATCCATCCATCCATCCATCTTTTACCGCTTTATCATCCATGTGAGGGTCGCGCAGGGTGCTGTGCCAATTTCAGCTGACATAGCACGAATGCCGGGTCACACCTTGGACAGATCGTCAGTTATTTTTCTAGTTATCACAAACAGTCTAGGAGTTACGGTAATGAGAAATACGCACGCCGAATCCTGTCAGCGACGACAGGAACGGTCACAGAAGGGTTAAATCATGAACCATTTCATTCAAGAAAGAATAATTTTGATTAAGCCTATCAGCTTCACATGCCCCGCTTTCTGTTTCTCAGTGAAGCAGTGTTTTGGTTTTGTTTCTGTGCATTTTACATCACGACTGATGAAGGGAAGGCCGAAGCATAAAGGCTACGCTAGTAAAGTAAGATGACGGCAAACTCGAGTAAGAGAATATGGTTGGAGTACGGGCCTATAGAGTTGTCCTTTCAGAAAGAGCTGCATGAGGCATGGGGTGGTAGCAATACTCGCAGCAGTTACATACTGCAGCTTTAATCACATATTACACTTTACATTGGAGTTTTGATGTAGGGAATACAAACCATACCACTGCTATAATGACATTTACACTATATATATCACAACAGGTGCGTGTATAGTCGAGGCAGTAACAGGTTATCCAGTGATACACATTTGATGATGCCTCTAGAAAGCTGTTAGATGCATTGCAAGACTCCAATACATAAACTTCTTCATAAACTCACACACACAGAGCGACTGACCTTTACAGAGCTGCTCACAATTACCACATTCAACATTTTACCATGTGCACTGTCTCGTATTGTCGTTGTGAATATTTGCGCGTCTCAGTTTTGCACACTGTGCTCTGATTACCAGTCTGTGTGCATTCTTTTACAGACACGGTCTGCAGGTTTCTGTTTGTGTATTCATACATTTAACTTTAACTGCCTTTTTGTTGCTGTTACAAAGTGACTGGCATGTAAGCAGGGTTTTAAACACTTGGGGCAAATATGTAGGGAAATTTCACACAAGTGGAAAGCACAAAAACCTGCTTCTGCAAGATGTAATAAATGATAATCGCCGGTCAGTGTACTGGTCTGATTTTCCAAAGCACCCTGAATGTGTGTGTGTAAGTGCAAAGAAACAAGTGGGCAAGAGCCTTATGTTATGCCTTGAAGACATTCAGAATTTTATAAGTTTTATTTCTATTATTTCTATTTCTGTTGTGCTCTCCCTCCTCACCGTCATAATTGTTCCAGGAAAAATTACCTCACCATTGTTTACAGAGACCCTGGCAAAGCAAGAAGACACATAAATGAGTTTTACTGATGATATGGGAGTAGAGTGGCAGGTATTTGGAGTGCAGTTAAAAGAGAATTATGGAATTGTGACTCAGCTGCGCAACCAAAGTCCATCAGCATGTCATTAAACTCGTATAACAATGCATGGCCAAATGATCAGAATTATTTGCTGACAGGGAGTGGAGGAGAAGCATAATCAGAGGCAGCGAAAAAAAATATGTTCCACTTAATTAGGAATCCCTGCTTGACTAATAGTTGGCTGCTCATTTTTACAACGCAAGGAAGGTTCTCGTGTACAGGAAGGCACGGGGAAAAGGCCACGAGTGCTCTGTTGTTGATCAGCTCAGCGTGCGTGAGATGCAATTGTTGCACTGAATCTCAGCCTGATTTAAATACATTGATGGCTGCATAACATTTAGCCACAAATCAAGCGATAGATGAACAGACATTAGGGTCAGCACTGGTACAGGAGTAGCCCACAATGTGGAGTCAACCAAAACCAAAGGTTATTAATGCAGGATGATGATATTCTAGGATAATGTGTAAAAATTGTGCATTTTTATTTAGCTTTTGCTTTTGATATTAAATAAGTCGTATGATTGTTTTCTAGCTTTGGACAACAGCTAGTTGTTTCCTGTTTTTTTTTCTAGCTGAGCTAATCAGCTGCTGACTGTAATTTTATACTTTACTGCACTGATATGAAAGTGATATTGATTTATCCCTGTAGTAAATTGTGAACAATTTCAATCGGCAGAAAGCTGATGACTCATTACTCTGCCTATTACCATATGGCCAAGAACAAGACAAGCACATTATCATGATACAATAGTCAGAGACGATGATGAAATAGTCCATTCTCATATCCAAACACGTGGTTATGAATGAAATTTCTCCAATACAATTATTTTTTTCTCTATTCATCGTTTGAGCTGTCGGCCAAAGAGCCGTCAGTCGTCCAGCAAAGCTCTGGCCAAACAAATCCCTCTTGCAAAATGTTTTCTGGCCTTCTCACACACCTTGGAATAGTTTAAATGAATACATGAGGTAGCTGTTTCACTGCCGTGCAACATGTGGTGTTTTTATGGAGCGCCTGACTTAGCACAAGAGGGGATTAAAACATGGAAATGGCAGGTCCCTTGGTGCACCATAAACTAGGGTGGAAACAATTCAAATGCAGATGCACCTGGGATCAGCGAACACACAGGGACTTCCCAAGCACTCATTACACAAACTGTTACTTCAACTACTCCTTAACAATAAAGAACAGGTTGTTTTCTTCTCCATAAAGCTTTTTTTTCTTTCTCTGGGCACTGAGAAAAACAGAAAATATTGTGCAAGTAAACCTGCAACAGTTGAATGTCGAGTGCAGGACAAATAATAAGTGTTCAAGGGGAAATCTATCCATTCATCAATTTGGGTGAGGCGTACAGGGAAGAGTGCTGCACAGGCTGCAGAGTATGGGCCTCCAGAGAGTTGCATCAGTATTTAAATGGATTTCACTTCTCTGACCTTGCCTCATTACTGCAGGACATTGTCACCAGAGAGATAGAGACACAGGGAGAATGAGGGAAGGGTGGAAAGAGAAAGATGGAGAAAATTACACGCAGAGAAAGTGAGATAAGGCAAAATTAACTGGTGGAAAAGAGCCAGTAATTATGAGCGGGAGAGGCCACGTGTTATATTCATATATGTATGTAGAGAGCAATTAAATGAGTTATGGATAAAAAAAAAAAGAAAGGTGGGGAAAAAAAAGTTTATCTGTGCCGAGACATAAACAGAAATCCAATGTCACATAGAAAACACGGTATCTGCAGCTCTTGAATCCATCTCTCTGTTTCTGTTCTACCAATAAATACAAAATGTAATGAGCCTCTTAACTTAAACGTGCTGATTCCTCACGATGTTGCCAGAATGCACTGGCACTCTCTTTCCTTCACAAACCATGTGTCTCCCTGTTCTTGTTTTCCTTTAAGGCAGCGAGATCTTAAACATATTCTAAATGTTATTACACTTCTGCTGTATCGCCATGTCCCTGTACTTTCTTTCCCCAATTAAAGTCATTCTGCTGAGGCCTGGGAAAACACTGAAGTATGGGTTTGTTTTAACACTTATGTTAAAAAGTCCTGCAACCTAAATGACCTCATATAGGTCACTTGTCCCCGTACCTCTTGATGTGACCTCTTAAGGGCGTAACAAACGCAGGCGTACCAGATATTTGTTGTCATGGTAACAACAATTTGACCTGTGTGAGTGTAGCTACCAGCAGCGGGACCTCTGCAGCGGGACTGGACCTCTGTACTACTGGTGACAACAATAAACACATTGATGTTATGTTGATGTTAATCTGATGAAGGGAACAAAAGATCGTGGTTTGGGTTAGTTTTTCTTTTGTTGTTGTGGTTACAATAATAGAAGATGTGACATGGATCACACGGCGCTTGTGTAAATAAACATTGTATCTCATCAGTGACATTATTAGAGCCGTCTGTGATATTTTCACAAAGGTTCATATTTATTTGCACAAGGCACAGTATATTAGCGAATGTTTGTACTATAGTGCATTAGCTAATATGCATCTGCGTGTGCAAATCGACGTCTGAAATGTCGGGGAGTTGTTTATTGACTTTTGCCTTCTTTTTCAGATGTTTATGTCAGAGTGATTACAGTTGGAAAAAAAAGAGGAGTGTGAGGGAAGTGTCACCTCTGGCCTCGCTCTGTCTCTAACACACACACACACAGAGTTGCTGTCAGGTTTTTTTTTTTCTCCATCCGAACCCCTCAAACGATACATAAGGGTGGGAAAGACATTTGTTTGACCCGGACCACCAATGGGACCGCAGTCAGCTCTGACTGACGCCCATATCACTGTAGATTAACCAGTCATATTGCAATGTTAGCCTGTCAGGGAGCTGACAGCTCTGATTTCCATAAAGGAAGCAACACGTTGATTGTGTGTGTGTGTGTCTGCGAGATCAGAAGTGACCTAGGGCAAGTCTGGCCACACAAAACCCTAACATGTGCACTCGGTCGCGGTAGCCAGGGGCCTCTCTTTCAAACATGCTCGCAGTAACACTGCATGCACACACACATTCTCCTTCCTTCAGAACAGGAAAGAGCCCTGGGAAGCACTGGAGACCAAGGGGTGACCAGCACTGCCATCTCCACCCACCTCTCCTACCAGCATTACATCAGAATTGATTGACCCTTGCACTGAGTTGTGATTCGGAGCTGCAGTGTGCAGGGGATTGACAGTCTGGAACTAGCTGTTATTTCAGGTGCTTTTCTCTCTCTTTGCAACTTCTTTCTCTGTAGCACAAGGAATGTCTTTGCAGGGTGTACGGTATCAACGCTTTATCGAGAAAATCCTGTGCAGTGTTTGAACCCGTGTAGACAAGCAGCCCCCCGAATAATATAACTAACTGCTAATCTCGCTCCTGCGCACGTATGCAGACTGAAACAGATGGAGGGCACAGAGAGATAGAGAGACAGAGACACACAGTGAGTGAATGCTCTGATAGGCTTGGCTGGGGGAAATGGGTGCAGAGGAACGTTGGTCCCCAACGAGGCGAGCTAACTGGGGGAAATTAGGTCAGTGTGTTCCCACTGATGCCACAGCAAGACAGACTGTGTGTGCGTGGCAGCATGTGTTCATGTGTGTGTATTGCAAGTGCACCAATGCCAATCTGCACCACTACAGCAACATACTGTGCACGCCGATGCATATTTGTGTACAGTGTTTGCAAATATTAGAATAAAGATGATAATTACTTTCACCAGTTACTCTGATCCAAACTCACGAAAAGTGATGAGAACTCACTTTAACCCGATTTCTAAAACTGTATTTATTTTGACATATCACTCGTCTAATTTAAACACCGGGGTGTAACAATTATGACATCATAATCAACAACAAAACGCTTCTGAGTATGAAACAGACGAGTAAAGGTTAAGTGACGAATCCCCAAATGGCCCTACACTCTGAAAGCTTTGGGGACACATGGGATCAGTCCTGCAGTCTGTGGCCTCAGGAGGATGAGTTTACTCTGCCGTTCCACCTCCATACAAAGCTTTGTCTTAACTCTTTATCTCTCAGGCTCTCTTTATGTCTCCTGATCAGGACAAGTCAAACATACTATAATTGATATGAGATTTAGGGGGTATATTTCAGTGTAATTAGAATCCTGATAATTGGACTAATTAGACCTAATTGCTGTGTGAGAATGACTTTGATTAAAACACTTTTTTCTCTTCAATATCGCAGTGGAGAAAAAAAAAATGCATAGGTGACATTGATGAGACAAAATGCTGAGGCTAATTGACAAGGATCATGGATGCATGAAAAGGCGCAACACAAGATGAACTGTTTTCCTAAAAAAAAAAACATGAATACCAATTGCTTAAAATTTGATGGGGTGCCGTGTGTAGAGCACAACTGAAATATAGCTCTATAGTGTAAAACTAATTTATTTTGAGTATAGGCTGTGTTTGCTGGGAGTGAACACATGATCCAAAGGCATTAAATTGGCCCTATCGAATTACAAAACCCATATTGAATCAGGTGCTTTGATTTAGCTCGGTGTTGCTCTGTGAGAGAAAAAAAAGAGCGGTAAAGATTACATTGACATCAAAAAGCTGGAACGTCGGCAGGAGACTTTCATGCATGTTCAAACAGACAGACGGCAGCATAGGAAGTCTGCAAGAGAGAAAGAAAGAGAGAAAGAAAGTGATCTCTGTTTTTTTTATTTGCACAGAATAGATTCACAGTTGCCCATTCTTACAATAACGGTGAGTTATGTTATCTTCCTCTTGTTTTGACATTATAGAACAAGTGCTTTAAATGGAGCGAAAAGTAGAATAAATGAACAGAAACTCATCCTGGCAACAAAGCAACAGATGTTCAATATTCATTTTCATGTGTTTATGAATTAATATGTTTGATTATTTTTATTTTTTTGACAAACAAGGATTGTATCCATTTCTAATAATATTTAGCATCTATTATTTCATCCTTTCCTTTCCTAAAACATAGAAGGTGTCTGAGATTCATGTGCTTGTCCTAATGTGGAACTTGCTCTGCATGGAGAGTGACATTTATAGATCTTTTGAGTCCAAAATGTTGAGCCTGTTAGGACATCAGCTTCAATACATTCATTTATTTTACATGTTGAATTAAGTCCTCTTAAGAGTGACGTGATGTGGTAATGAATACATACATACAGTACATCAGACTATTGTAAGGAGTTCATCTTATTGATTCGGAGTGTTCGTCTCATCTGATTTGCACATTGTGTTTAAATACCCTGTGAAAATCTCAATGAGCTCAGTCTCTCATGGCTCAATAGATGGCAGTAATATCCCCCAACCACTGCAGTGTGAATAGTCATCAGCAGGTACATAGAGACACATACACACACACTAGAGTAGAGCTGGAGATGGCACGATCATGTCAAATAATAAATAAATAAAGTCAAAGCCAAAATGTGGACTGTATCATTAGAATGATTTTTTTTCTGCTTGGGTGAGAGCCTGGAAGCCACCTTTTAGCTTAGAGATACTGGAAAGCATGTGCTTGTTAAGATGCAAAAGAACACCAGGCAACAGCTGTGTCTCCACCTCAAATACAATCCTTCCCTTCAACTGACACAGACCCGACTACTGCTCCGAAGTAAAAAAAAAGTCCCACTATGAATAATCGTGAAAACCATTTAATTATGTCCCTTTTGTGCGCAGCCTACATGGGTTCTGTGTTTCGTTTTGTATTCACTTTCCCTCCAGATAGTCTCTGTGTCGTCATTTATTGGCAGGATACGCTGGTAATCATTTGAATTCCCCAAGTATGTTCAGAAGATGTCAGGGAGTAGTCTCTGATCTTGTTTAATATGTGACCAGCAGCTATAAATTACCAACTCCCAGAAATTGAGGAAACATGGGTTCTTTTAAGTCTCCAGGGAGCGACTCTCTCTCACACATAGACTCCCTCTCTTTATTCCCCAAACTACCATGCAGTAGTGTCCATGTCCCCTCCCCTTAATTTAGTTGATGCTCAAATAAAAACAAACTTGTGTGACTTTTTTTTAGGGGAGGGGGATTGAAATTAGCAATTTAGCTTTCAGCCTATTTTGATGCTGTACCTTGTTACATTTATGCTTTTTAACAAATATGGCCAAGGTGTTCAGAGTCCTGTTCTTCCTCCTTTGTTTATATTTCACACTTTCATTTTTCTCATTATAAATCAAATGCTTTAAGCCATGGTGAGGCTGGGGGGAAAAAAATTATTGTAACAAATATCCTTTGTTTGATTTAGTTTTGCTACTTTGTGTGATGTTTTATTTTATGTTATTTTTCAAAAGTGATACATGAAAATAATTACCAAATAGGATATATTCATAATATATAATATAATCCATGCAGTCCAAAGGGCTAAACAGGGACAGTGACCTTTTTAATTATAAAATAAATAAGATAATGTCTGGAAGAAATTACCTTATTTCCCTTAAACTTTAATATTATGTCCCATTTTTTCACGACACGCGGCTCCGGAAATTACTTTACTTGTGACTTTCATGTCAACACATTAACATTAAGCTGTATAAAATTAAAGCTGGAGCAAATAAAATCTTGATTTCCCTTGAACGTTGTGTGACTGCTGCATCTGCATCTGCACGGAATGAGTTCTGGGCTCACATTGTTGTCAGCGTCTGTCTGGTTGATGCCATGCACATCACTGTCACCAGTTGTCGCCCAGGTCTTTCCTGTTTGAATTTTTGCAAGGCTGAGGCAGGATAATGAGTGGTGAGACTTACTGTAGGGAGAACGTATACTCCTCCATCTCCTCAGCGGAGAGGTTCTCCACTGAATGCTGCATCTTCTGTTTGTCTGCCTGCCGAGGCGCTACGCTGCTGCTGCTCATGCTGGGGCCGCAGCTATTTGTCTTCTTGATTGGCTTCTTCTGTGAGGGGCAGAAATCGGGGAGAACACATGCGGATGTCATTTGTAATCAAAGCAGGAAACGGGCCTGTGAATTTATCTTGGGGGATGCACACGGTGACAGTGACAGTGTGCGTGGCACTTTGGAGCCTCTCCTATATCTCAGCCGTGCCTCAATTGACACGAGACAAGAATGACGGCAAAATCACATACGGCACGCCATCATTCAAGCTGAGTTCATTTGGGAAATGTGTGTACAGTGACGGTGGTGTTAAATATGTGATATTTGAGCAGCTGGCTCTGTTTTTTTTCCCCACACAAGTCGTTTACTGTCATCATTATAAACACAGTCAAATGGAGTTAGGAAGTAGGGTTTTAAATATTTCACCAAGGTACTCGGGTGCCGATATTATTTGTTAAGCCGCCAACATGTTAACGGCTTGCTTTCCCTGGCCCTGTCAGTCCCGCGTGTGTTGCCCTTGGGTGGGCTTAGTGCCTTTCTGCTTGAAGTTGTGAAATACTCACTGATGTATGTTAATGAGTTCCACAGTTGGAATAAGCAACCTCTCTCTTTCTTCCGCCCCTATGTCACTCTAATTCTCTCATTTATTCTTCTTTTTTTCTCTCCCTCCTTGCCTTCTCCTCCATCTCCCTCGCTCCTTGTCTCTCTGAGATAAACTAGGCCTAAGAAGTAGTAAATGGGCAGAGCTCCATAAAGGCTCCATCAGTTTTCATAGGGCAATCTTTGCCAAAGCAAGCTTGGATTCCAGAGTGATGATCACAATAAAAAGGTGGAAAGGAGAGGGAACGAAAGCAGGGAGAAAAAATGCCCGAGATATATAAACTGCAAAGTTCTCCGGTGTCTCCTCACAATAAATTTAATGCAATACCTTAAGAGCAGATTCTGTATATAGCTGGATTCCTGCCCTGTGGGCAAAGTGGTCGCCTGGAGAAAATTCATTTTAATTAGGCCTGCACTGCAGGTTGAAGGGTTGAAATCTGATCCCTAGCACTCCCAGGCTGGGGCAGGTTGGAGATCACTCCACTTAATCATTAGACAACTGGGTTTCACACCACGACATTTGACAGATTTAGCAAGGTTTTAAAGATAGGGCCAAGAGGAGATGAAGGGGGAAAAAAAAAAACACGGTCTACAGAGGCTGCAGAGAAATAAAACCTCATATCAACAAACTCATTTATTTAACAGGTCATTCACTGATTAATGGCGGTGTGAAGAGCCCTCTACATCAGTAGAGGGAAGTTAGTAAGAATAAAGACTGGGAGGGACAGAGGAGAAGAGGCCGGAAGAGAGGAGGTCTGTATGTGTGTGAGACTCACTGTTGTTCACAGGCTTCTGAATACCTCAAGAGTCAAACCACAACAAAAGGCCACAGAGGAAGCACAATGGCAGGGACAGACTAGGAGGCAGCGATGTCAGATCATCAGCATGCAGAGTAATTTTGCAATTATTACTTCAAAGTATGGCAGGTAACATGCAGACTTTGATTAATTTGGCTTAAGTCCTCTGTAGCGCAGGAAGAGGCGTGTTTAAAGTTACTTGGAGAAAAAAGAAAGGAGGCCTGCTGGCATCACTGATTTCACAGAATTCGAGCTCCTCTGGCTTGACAAGCAGATCAAAACGGGCTTTGAAGGCTAAAAAATACCTGTTAGTGTGAAATGTATTTTGACAAATCTTAGATAATAAGCCAGGGAGGTGCGAGTTGGGGCTGTAGAGAGGGCACAAAAAAGGGAAGGCAAAGGGAAAGCATTCTAAAAAGGGTGGGAACACTTCCCAGGAAATCAAACTGTTACCTTGCAGTGAGTCCCACCCTCTGTTTTGGCTCTGCACGCTTCAGCCTTCTCTCTTGCATTTCCAGAAATCGCTCCTGAAGAGGAATTTTTCCCTGCATCCCAAAAAAAAAGAGAAGCTATGTCTAGTGAGTGAAAGACAGGCACGTTCAGTTGAATAATATTTAGAATACACTATCCAAATTGACTTGAACTGTTGAAACTGCTATATGGAAAACAACTGTTTAATTGAAATCATTGTTTTTGAAATATGGAAAATAACTTCAGATTAAAAAAAATAAATGTCTATATTATGAAATTATGTAACATAAAATCTAAATTGACCTGAAAAATCTGGGTTTGTTATAACAGACATAACAGATCAATTCAAACTGAATAAGGAATATATTGTTCATACAGTGTATATGCCTGTACCTTTGAAGTGCTTATTTTTCTAAATCCTCACCCTCATTTTATTTCTCTCTCTTCTTTTTTTTTCATCTCTATCTGTCTCACTTTTTTTTATTTTTTTATTTTTTTTTATTTTGCTGTAATTTAAATGGTAAGCGGCCAGATGTGTGTCTCATGCTTGACGAGTCAGGGATCTGCATTATTTAGCATATTAACATTCACAGAATTTAAAAAAGGGTTCCTGCGTTGCCTGAAGGTTGTAATTAAGTAAACCTTAGCTTGATACATGGAGAGAAAAAATCTCACCGTGTGAAACTTTGTTTCCCCCTGTGGAATGAGTCACTTCTATAGAATACATATGAACAATCTTTGCTGTGATAAAAATGCCTTCTTTCTTTGGAATTAGGTTATTAACAGTAACCCTGCAACAACTTGTTTAAGTTACAGAGTGTGGTCACTGGTGTGAAATCAAAATCTCTTCTCACACAGTTATATATTTTTAATTTTCTTCACCCCTTCCTTGATGGTAAACTTGCAGTATAAAGCAATATTTCTGCATTTTCATGACTTAACATTATGCAACACAATTTGTTGTCAGTGTTAAGATTCTTCTAATTATTTTGTTTCAATGTTGTTTCTAATATATAAACAGATTATAAAGTAAAGGGAGAAAGTGACATTGGCCTGCAGCCGATGTAGTTTTTTAGTCACCTAGAAATTAAATTTAAGGGATTCAGATTGTATATTTTAATCTGAAAAGAACAATTCTGTCATTTAAGGTAAAATCCATTATTTAAGGTATTACTAAAATTGTATTTAAAAGTACATTTGAGCAAATATTACATTACAAAGTTAATCCTTTTTTTTTGCAGACAGTCAGACCCAAACAAAGCTGTTGTGCCAGCTGCATTTGCACATACACACACACACACACTGCAGCTTCTATTAGTAACCGCAACTCAGACTTGGACCACCATGCTTTAGACTGTATAGCTACACACACACACACACACACACACACAATCATTACACAGGCCTCGCTTGCTAATGGGCAGACCACTGGAACCACAATGAGTGCGGAGGCAGCATCGACAGCTTCGACAGCTGAGGGCTACGTCCGTGAACTGAGAGCGCTAGAGCTGCCACGACTCCAGCCTCTCCGGGCACTCAAGGCCAACAACAAACTCCTTGTTATCCCCTGCGCTCTGAGCTGTGTTAAGACCAGCGCACACACGCACACATACTCATCCAGTGCGTACACAGCATTGATGCACCCACACATAGAAAGGCATAAAAAAAAAAAAATTAATATTGCATACATGCACAAGCATTTTCCAGAGAGGGAGTGTAGAGTGTATACCTCGCAAATGCATAACCTAACAACTCAACACATCTCTTTTTTTTTCCCTCTCTCTCTCCTGCTTACACGCAAAAACAGGCCAAGGAAGGAGAAAAGCCTGAGGGCTGTAACGCTGTTGAGATCCTACCCACGGGATACTGGTGAGACGCAACCGAGCTGAGATGGCGGTTCTTGCTCACCTAGGTCCCTAATTGCCTGATGACTGGTCCAAAGTTCCACAAGAAGCAAAGGTCAGTGACTCACAGTTTACCTCTAAGCCCATTTCCTGTGTTAGGATCGTGCGTTGAGGGTGCTGTAATTGCACTGGATATTAATGACAATAACAGGCGCACAAGTTGGTTGCATTTTGAAAATCAATAGTAACCTTTTATCTTTGTAGGCAACTGACTCTCAATTGTGTTTGCCTTGTTTACTACTTTCGCTGTGAGGGTTCACATGTGTATCTCCGCAAACGGGCTTCAAAAGGTTGAATCCGGACATTGTTGAATTAATTGGCAGTGGAGTGCAGAGAGTGACTGATTGAGAGGGGATGACGTAACACTGTGGTTTGAAACTGATGACTAGGACCAGCCTAGAGGGGATGACATCGTGAAAGTGCAGGGCGGCGCTCCAAAGAAGAAATTTGATGAGGAATCCTCCAATTCACCATCTGTGCCCAAGGGATGGATGTTAAAATATATATATATATATATATATATATATATATATATATACATGAAGCAGTGATACAGTATGGCAGAATCATCGGCGATCATGGTGATCCAGCAGTAACGTTCATTTAATGTAAAAGGTCACTTAGCCCAGCCTGCCTAAAGCAAATTCAAAAAGCCAAACGCAGTCCAATTGGCTTGGACAAGTCAACTCAGGTAATTCGGAATTATTATCACCCAATGTTCAGGTAACGTGGAACACGAAAACATCAATGCACCTTCATTAGAGAACCTGTCATTTATTATCTCGGATTGGGATGTCAGATTTTGTCCTGTAATAGACACCTCACCATTCACTGAGAGTTTTCAATGGAGATTAATTAATTTAAGGCCTCAGGAACACAAACTTCCAGTCTTACTGTCAAACTCTGCTGTGTGGACATCGTTGCAGTGACAGGAAGTCTCCATGTACTTGTCCCGATTCCGAGACAAATGGGTAGTGACGAAAATCCCGCCACCACACGCACAGAGAAAACAATCTCCACACAGCACACATTAGAAACAGAGGGGCATAAAATGGGAAGGAAATGCCTGAAACCCTCAGACTTGACGGAGCACTGAGGAAAAGGGGATAATTTGCTCTTCTTTTCCTCGCTGAATTGGATTTCCATTTTTGGCTAAGTTAAGGTTGTCTGTCCAATCCCTCGCTTCAACCTTCCCATAATCTCCCCATCTGAACACCATAATTCACTCCAGAAGTAATGCAACACGAATGGATCTGTATGCAAATGAGGCACAGACGTCAGGTTGGCTTAGGGAACAGCATGGATGAGGTGTTCTGCAGGACACCTTTTGATCCATTATTTCACTTACGGATCAGGTTCGCTTCCCCGGCAACCTCCTCACCTGGCTGCGATGATGTGTGTCCATGACGTCGTCGACTGTGTGGGAGCCTGAGCGTGCAGCCATGTGTGCGTTAAAGAGACCTGGTACCTTTTTGCCTTGTGGGGCAGAACATAAATCTCCCAATCGTGAGTGACTCCCTCCCTCGCTCTCTTTCTCTCTGGAAAGGCAGTCAGTTTGTTGGGGACACTTCCCTTGTGGGCGTAAGGATCTCTATGGGGGGTCACAGGTCAGCCGGCGGAGGAAGCGACAAGCTGTGAAATGTAAAAGACCAATTTCTTCCACATGTTTCAGAGCTGGGAGAACACTGCCAAGCTGTCAGCCGGCATCATGTTTAAAATGGGCCAGGGTGCTACCCAGCAGACCTGTCACAACTCATTTGTAATTAAAAAGCCTGTGTGATGTTTAAAGCAGAGCACCCCAGAAACTTTTGAGGACTGTTAAATAAAGATGAGCTGTGCATGCAGGAAAAAAAGGAAGAAAAGAAAAGGAAAAAAGGGGTGAAGTATTAATAACAAAGTCAGTCATCGTTGCGGCAGATCAATGCCGAATGAGACCGTATTTGATTTCTGGCTGTGGATATGAAACAAAACCTATATGTGTGTTTTAAAACGTACATACAATGATGATTAGCAGAAGTCATTAGCCAGCTCCAGATGTGGTTACAGTTGTGGCGTGACCTTTGCATGGCAACGTCATCACAATCTTTCTACTGAGCATCTGATGGTCTATTCTGGATGAAGGAGTTTATCCCAGCATTCACAGGAAGGAAAACAAGGGAGCAGCAGTCCATGACAGGACTACGATTCTCTGATATAATCAGATTCACTCCTGAGAATGAAACCAAAACACTTTGAGACACACACATGACTTTGTGTTCTAGAGGAAAAACAGAAGATCCAAAGGAAAAGTTCACAGTCTGGCCTGAATTCTTACACCGCTGCTATGTCAACAGATGTCCAAATCAGTATTTGAACTGCTGTTTGTCTTGTGCATCACACTTCATATAACCATTACGAATAATGAGACAGCATCCTGTAACTGCCGAAGTGCTGCATGCCAGTCAGTGGAGGTCAATCACACAAAATAGAACAAACCTGCTCGGTATGAGGATACAAAACAAGTATTGTGTCTCTGAAATCTATACAATTGGGCAATGTGGTGCTTGCAATATTTAACAATATGTTAATACAGTATCATACAACTATATAAAGACATAATAAAAACATAATAAAAAAAAAATAAAAGGCAGTCATTTTTATCTGCAGGATGATGGATTTGTGTAAAGTGGGTGGTGCCGTTTGTGGTATCAGTGAAATCAAAAAAAGTATCAGTTGGCTCCTTTAGTGTTTGTACTTGCTGTTCAAATATTTGCTTTAACCAGCACGCATGTTACGTGTATCTGTTTTTGTTTTATTTTTACATTCAATCAAACTGAGGAACATCCCGTTTGTTTGATGTAATCTGTCTGCGAAGCCAGGCCTATTGTCTCTTACCAACCCTCCCCTGGAGCACATTCACCTCAGCGCAGAACTGCTCTAAGTGACACCTGCCATTCTTTTCATCCCAATGCTGGTGACATTCGGGTGACATTTTCTCCCCACTGTGTCATAGTTGGGGGTTTAAACAGTGGACCCCTACCTGGAAGAGATGAGGAAGAGCAAGCCGAATCAGCTGACAGGTGGAGAGGAGACCCCCGTTGAGAATATGCCACACCGGGCTCTCCTGCCCTGCTGCTGGGGCCTGCGTGTGGCTGTGGTTGGGGGTATAACTGGGACTGAGGATGAATGGACTGAGCACAGAACTGAGGTGGCGATGATGGTAGAGACTGCAGTGGCAATTGGCTCTGGCGTTGGTCATGACATACCTCAGGTTGGGGCATGACAAGAGGGTTTGCAGGGGGCAATGTTCCAGTGTTGTTTTCCTCTGACCTTTTGGACACCCCGGTCGGGAGCCTTTTTACCTGAAACACAACAAACATGGAGGGGGTACACTTGTCTATGTGTGTTAGAGGGCCACATATGGGTTCAGTAAACATTAATATAACCTCTGCATGTTAATGTCATCAGTAGTTATGTTCATAATATTCCAGTGGATCGCCGTTGTTTGTAGGAGAGCAGCATGTGTGCATAATTAGACTGCAGGTGTTAGTGATCAAGCTGCAGACAAAGCCAACTATTAGTAGCTGTCATAGTGTGTCATAATGACATAAAATAATTCAATTAAGACCACAAATGTGACTGGTATACATGGTGCACATGTGATTCAGAAAAGATGTTCAAAAATACAGTTGTTTACATGCATCAGAAATCAAAGCAACTGTAGACAACTGTGATGATAATACAAACAATATGTCACAGTCAGAGGGACAAATAAAGAGACAAACCTAAGACAGAGAGCTTTGTTCTGGCTTTTAATTCAATTAAGATGTTTACTAATCTAATCAATGCATCCGGTCAAATGCATCCAGAATGGCTGGGGAAAGATGTGTTTCTTGTTTGCTCTTGTTTGCTGTTTGCTCTCTGGGACCAATTTTCAATTTCTCTGTGAAAGCTTTGGGACATAGAAAATCCAAAAAAAAAGTCCAACTCCCATCTACCATCCTGCCTCCCATAGGGAACGGTCAGAGTGAGGGAAAACAAACACACACACACACACACACACACGGATACTCAGAAACATGCACACAATCATGAACATAAAATGCACAATCCACAGATGACAAACTCAAAAGGGACATGTATGCACACTCCACAACCACACAAACAAACACACACCTGAAAGTACATGTTGCAGAGCCAATGGTCGAGATCAGAGGAGACGAGGCCCTCAATTTTTTTAAACTGGTCCAGTTGTGTGTTCGGCTCACCCCTGAGGAAAGGGGTTTTAAACCTGGTGTGGTGACACACACAGTGTTTTTTTACTGTATGACCTGATTTTTCGATGAGGATTTAATTGGAAATGAATCATATACTTGTATTCATATTTTTTTGAATAGTTATCCCTGATGTGCTGCTAACCCACCTGCCCTGGACAAGGCCGAGGCTTGGGCCACAAACAGGAAAAGCCCCCCAGGCCACCACAGAGTTGATGTAACTGCTGGTTCCTCCTTGTGCGATCAGTTGAAAAATAAGGACCATGGAAGGGAGAATCTCACAGGCTGCAGGTAAGATCTGCAGACACATAGAAAAACACCAACATATAAGTCACAATGAATGCGTTTGCAGTTTATGATGGGTGCATCACAGATCTGCTGTGATGAGACAGTGTCTGCACAGTTGCTGCTATGTTTTTTTGATGTGTATTCAACATATTAATAAACACTGAGATGCATATCTCACACAGGTGGTGTCACCGCTACACTTGGATGACTTTGGGTGTCTGGGAACCTGGGGTGGAGTCACTCGGGTCTGGCATTGTTGTATTCTGTGGTCCTACAGTTACGATGTGATAAAGTGAGGACACCGCAAATGAAACTTTTGATATTAAGTGTCTTTCATGAAGCGTAACGTGTCAGTGGTCCCAGGCTCAAGACGTCACAGTCACTGAGGTACAACAAGTACAAGGAGATTATACGTGCATAGACTTGTTCACAACCATGGAGCCAAAGACAAACAGGACAGGAGCCCTCAGGGAGCCGCTTAATTACATCCTAGTCCTCAATCCTCCTTTGAATGATTTCCGTGTTCTTTTTAGAGTTTTCTTAACTGTCATTCTACCACGTCCAAATCAACAAATTGTCTAAAAGGAAATGTTAGAGTGATAAAGACTGTTGGCAACAAAAATAGGGTGGAGAGACCTGGGACTACCGTTTAGTCAGTGGGCTTACAGCCATTCTTATCCATCCAAATCAAAAAATTGCCTAAAAGCAGATTTTGAAGTGATAAAGACTGTCAGCTCCAAATGTGAGGAGTAGAAACGTGGGACTGCCGTTGTAATTTAGGGCCCTACAGTTATTGAATATGTGATGCATGAAGCAGAGAGTGTTGGTGGTTAACAGTTGATGGCAAACATTCGTATTTACCCAGAGAGGGTTTGCTTAAAAATGAACTGACAGTGAGGTGTGTGCTACTCCATCCATCACTTATGGGAAATATTTTATCCCTTTATTAGTTGTCATGGATAAAGCAGAGGGGTTGTTTTAACACATAAATCATGTCTATCCCTCCCACCCTCATGCTAATCTGCTTTTGCTATGCACCTGAGAAATAATGGGTGGCAGCGTATGACTCAAATTTATGGCATAATATCACAGATTATGAATATTGAGTATATTTTATATTAATCATTTACTGTAAGAAATATGACCTGCATGAATAGTAATTTGTGTGCATGTATGAGTGCTTATGTATGAAGTGCCTGCCTCCACGTATGTTTGCATATAATATGTGTATGTGGGAGGTAATGTTTTACGCTGAGGTTTGAGAGTCGGGATCATCAGTGGGCTTTGTCGCTGTCTATTGGATGAGCCTCTTAAATCATTAGAAATACCATGTTTATTTCAAAACAGGGTGCGTTTACACGCACAGTTTAATCAAACTTAGGCTGTAGTCTGACTAAGACAGGCAATGGGACAACTTGCCAAGTCTGGGTATACATGCGGAGGAGGAAATTGATTTATTGGCCATGTACGTCTGACTCCACCTCTGTAGTTGGCACTCTGTCTTTCCATAAGCTCGTACCTAGTGAATCAGTTTCCTGTTGACCTTTAAAAACAAACAGCAAATGGCGAGATGCACCGTGCCTGCCTTCGCACCTGTCTCTTTGTCAGTCCAAAAGTGGGTCTTCTCTGTAGCTTTCACTCTCGCCAACGCTGTCGTGTTACAGTACTGCAGTATACTGCGTATATACGTTGTCTTCTTCTACTTTTGGGTCTGTCTCCAGTCCGACTAAGCGTGTACATGCAGGAGTAATCAGACTGTGAATCTTATTATCCAGGTATGTTATACTGACTAAGATAATGTGTGTACACGACATTAAGAAAACCAAATTATTGTCTTAGTCTGACTAAAATCAGACTGTTTTTAAATGTGTCCATAAAAGAAGCAAGGAAGAAATCAGTTATTGTGAAAGGTGGCTAAATGCTTTGTCAAATTTAAATAAATAAAACATAAGACACAGCAGGAAGGTTGCTGGTTCGCGGCCCAGTCTGGACCTTTCTGTGTGGGGTTTGCATGTTCCCTCTGTGGGTGTGTGAGTTTTCTCCGTGTACTCTGGTTTCCTCCCACAGAGGTTGATTGAAGACAATCTGCGTGTGTGAGTAAATGGTTGTTTGTCTCTATGTTGGCTCTGAGATGCACTGGCAACATGTCCAGGGTGTACCCTGCCTTTCGCCCTATGTCAGCTGGGATTGGCACCAGCAGCCCCGCAACACTCATGTGGAGGATAAAGCGGTAGACGATGAATGAATGAAGAAGACAAAAGAATAAACACGAACAAAAGACAAGGGTCAAATAATCATCATTATCATCATCATGACAGAATTACCAGAACATAGTATAATGTTATCTACTGTCTCCTTTCTTTTAATATTAATAAAATGTGGAATTTTATACATCATTGCATCTCTGTAAAAACTGTGCAGAAACAATGGGCCCAGCCCTTCAAAAGCCCCACTGCCACACGCCATCCCCACTCCTTGCTAGCACATCCAGCTGATCTCCAACTGAACTGCAGCATTTCTGTCTAAATCCAAACCCAAACACACAAAGGGTGAATGAAAAAAGAGCAGAAGAGAGAGAGGGAGGGAGGAAGGAAAGGAAAATAAGCTCCTGGCTTCCTCCTACCATCAATAATTCCTCATTTCCTCCTCAAAAGCAATGTGAGCACTCCCGAAATCACATGTGGGCAAGAGAGAAAGAAAACATCCAAGTCCTGATAGTCTCAGACAAATCTGATCAGCGTTTCCACGACTGTCAATGAGGACAACAACAACAACAGGTTTGTCTATAAAGTGCAGCTGAGGGTTTGTGGAGGGAAGTAAGAGTGACACGAGGTATTTATAATGCTGTATTTAAACCTTTTTTTTCTTTTTACCCCTGAATCAGATCCCAGGTCTGCATTCAGTTTATGCCAGGTTTTACCCCATCCTTTATGTTCGATGGGAGCTGGAGACAATATTATCTAGATGCTCTAGTTTGTTGAATACGCCCACCCACACATTGACAGTGTCCACATGTGCTGAATGCTCCAGCTGTAAGGAGTTGCCATCAGAGCACTGACGGAACCCACTCTGAGCCTGTACACAACTCTATGGGATCAGGAGGGACAGTGGATTAAGTGTCTTGTGTTTGAAGGTTTCTCTTTTGTACTACATGGCACACATCAATGAATGAGCATAAACAAAGACATTTAATCCACTGGTCAATATCAACCATCCAAAATGTGTATTTGGTTTTCAAGATTACTGCAGATCTATGGAGGATGTTTGCCTTCACATGAAGAGGTTTAGGACAATGTGCACCGATTTTATTCACAGTCACATGAATCCATGCGAAAACATGTTTTTTTTTCTACATTTTGTGTTGGAAATAGAGGTTAGAATTTTCACTTTACTTTTCTTTGCAAATATTATACTGTACATGTATGAGTCGAAATCTCTTTTCGCTCACAAACTCCTACCCAGGATCCAGCTCAGCTAAGTTACAGATGCTCAAAGACAAGACGACACTAAATTTTTTACTGCATTTGTACTTGATTTTCATTCCAATAAAACATTACTTCCTTATGTAAATGAATAATTGATCTTGGGTTTGATTTACATGCATGGATTAAATGTCATGTTTGAAAAAGTTGTTGTTTTATTCATATGGAGATCCTGGATGGAAACCTAGAGGCTGCGTGTGGCATATTTTCATATGCCATCTTTTACAGCAATATAACTTCTCATAACCCTTTCAATCTAGAGTCTGCTCCATCCTCACCGCAGCTGATGAAACCATGGGAAACAGAGAGTGGAAGACGCTTTTTGAAAACACTGTGGTTTTGTCATATCAGCAGAGAGTGTTTTATTGTTTGCTTTTATCTGAGGGGACAGTTTTTTTTTGTTGTTGTTGTTTTTTTTGACATTTTACTCCATCAAACTTAACAGTACAGGCTTAAACCATGCCACTGGAAGTCTGTTTTCATTCGAGTTCCCTGAATTTCAAAATTGCTTTCACATGGTTTATATATCAATCATAGCACAGTCACAAATCACAACTGCATTATGTTCTATCTCACTTCTTAATTGTTAATGTCACTGTAGAAAAGTATTATCTGATCTTTATCCCTTGTTTAATTTAAAATGTTTAGCCAAAGTCACATGTAAAATCAAACTGTCGGTGATGTCCTGTGGAAAATTACATCTTTTCCATTTTACTGAAGCATCATAATCAATAGATCATTTTGTCTGCTTCTTGTTTTAGATCCATCTACTAGTCCCACCTGTGATAGGGCTGTGGCAGAGCTGGAGCCAATTCTCACTGACAACAACATGTGGTTCACATGCTGAACAGGAGGTCAGTCTATGATAAGGGTCACACAGAGAGACCAACAACCATTCACAATCACCTACAAACTATTTAAAATTCCCTAATCGACTCAATCAACTCATGCTGGCAAAAGGGATTCAACCACCAACCGCTGTGGCCCCTCTTTGTTCAACATCTCATAAAAAATTCCTTACCATGACCAGGTTCTGGTTAATGTAGAGGTCAGTGTCATAGACGCGGCCCCGATGCTCAATCGGCTCAGTGGACACAGCCCATTGTTGCTGCTCTTTCTTGCTGCACCAAGCTAGGGCCGAGCCCCCGAGACGGCTATGAAGGGACACACTGACAGAATAGAGGCCTCTGGGTAATTTGTCTCTGGTGGCTCTCAGGCAGTGCACACATACTTCCACAGGCTGTGGTCTTGCCCTCTTGTTTCCCTGCAACACACAAAGTGTAGAACACAAGATGTGATTCCAACATTTAATGCAGTTTTTTTCCCTTATGCTTAAATGTCAGGGAGCTCCTTAACTTAAGCAACATCGCTTATCTAATGTGTTGCTGTTATGTCTGCCGTTTGTTGCAGTTGCAGCTAAACAAGTACCGTGTCACATATCTGTAGAGGTAAACACTTCCCCTACCTCTAAGACAAATACAATTGTTGACAATATGTAGTTTAATTAAACAGTTACATTATCTAAGTTACATGTTTGTGGTTAAACGTATACAACAAAAGCACTTTGGTTAATATTTAGTGAAAGATTGTCCTGATAATGTAAATAAACGTGGTCTGTTTACAGTCACTGTAGATTCTCAAACCACGATTTTTCCCCCCACCTTTAACCTAAGAAACTAACTTTGTTAAAATAGTGACTACAACAGAATTGCACATTCTGAATAAAACCACATTTTAATGCACTCAGTATCAATATACAGTATTTGTATCATGTTGTTGTCATAAATAAACAGCATATGCCTCATGTTTGGAAAACAGAATCTAGTTTCAATTAAATTTCCTACATATAATTGTGAATTTGTGGTTCTCAGGCTACATCAGCCAATGTGATGTTGCTTTTTGGATGAGAGTAAACTGGCTTCAGTAACACATGTGGTATGTGTTGATCAGTACTGAATGAAAAGCCAAAGCAATGTGGAATGTTATGTTAAATTAGTTCTATATTGAACCCTGTCTACCAATGGCTAATAGTTGCCATGAAATGTATGGATATTGATAGTGCCCATTACTTGATCCCACTCCCATTTGAAACCATTATATCTTATTATATCCTATTCCACTGTATCCCAAACAAATCCCTTTCTCTGCTACCTTACCCTTCTGAACATCACATACCATGTCATATCTCTATCCTATCCTTTATATTACCCTATGTCCAATCCCATATTCTATCCTAATGGTCATTTATTTATTGGAGTCAGGTTTACACTTTGTTGACCAACTCTCCGCGGGGCCCAAACAATGCACTCAAAGGCTACATTTTTTTTACAGTGTCGTTGTCACAGACTCCCCTCACACACACACACACACACACACACACACACAGCAGCTGGTGGTGCCCATTATTCTCTCACTCCATGAGTGGGTGTGGAGGTGTGCGCTGAGCCCTGCAGTGTTTGCCCTCTGTCTCCCCACTGTAAGCATCTATGCGTGCCAAAACAACTACAATATTGTAAGCAAAAGTGAAATTTGTATAACTGGTGGCTGGTGAGGAGTGGAGCTAACACATCCCACATTTGGGTGGAGGTGATCATTGGGAGAAAGGAAGTGCAGGAAGAAAAAAAAGCAAAGAAATAAAAATAATATTGCAATACGTATTATATATGATTTTAAAGATGTATTGTTATTACCGCGCCAGCGTGCTTGCATATGCATCGGCGAGACAGCAAGGTGGCGGTAACAGGTGAAGTGAGCCAATTTTCCATAACAGAGGTGGTTTGTTTGCCCCAAGCCTGAGTTGTGCCTAAAGTGCCATAACATTACAGCACTCCTACAGATGAGATCAAAGGCTTGCGCAAGGGATCCTCTGTGGTTTTGCTGGCAAGCAGCCGTCCTTTTCGTCGAAATATCTTTTCAGGGCTTTCCACACATTGACTGATCACACAAAATGTGTTCTTAATAGAGACAGGAAATGCCACATACAAAAACTTCCTTTCTTTCTAAGTATGGGCTAATATTCAGAGATTAAGCTTTCTTGTTAATTATTTTCATTTTAATTAGTAAATCTTAATTAACAATGAACATTTACCCTTAAAATTTTTTGGCTTCAGAACGAGGGGGGGTGGGGGTTGTGGGGGGTGAAGAAAGGAGAGAATAAATATGACAATCTTTTTGGGACCTCCAGGCAGGATTACTGATGCAGGCTGCCTTAGTTATTAAACACATTCTAAATTAAATGCCTTCATGAATTTTGCACAGAAATATATTTTCATAGTTTTGCATGCCAAATGTGACATTTTATATTTCAGATTCATCTCGCCGCAGTAATTTCAGGAAAATGTCATATAAACAAAGATTTTGTCATTTACCAAAGGAAATTACTATGCGTGGCAGGTTTGGCCATTGGTTTCTCTCTCTTCTTCTTTCTCTCTTTCCCTCTCCCTCTTTTGCCCCTTATTCTGCCTGCGCCGGTTGTTTCAAGTCAGCAAGCCATAAAAAATCTTTATCTCAGTGAAACACAGCAATTTGGGAGATAATCGAATGGTGACTGGGGGGCACAAATGCCAGTCTGAGGAATTATACCACAATCTCCCCTGCATTTACAACCTTCCTCAAAGCCAGTTGTCACCCTGGAAGGAAAGCCCCCGACTGAAGATTCATTACATCTTTAAGCCAGCACGGTGGCATGGCAGCCTCATCCCCAGATGCAACACAACAACACACTCCTCCCACAGCTGGAGATGCTACCGCTAAAACGGCTGCTTCCTTCGTTCCCACTTTCCTCTCCTTCCCCTACTATCGCTCTCCGTTTAACCTCTCTTCTACTTAAATTCAGAAAACTACAAGTACCATCCACACAAGGCAAGAAAGCGTCTTTATATACCATATAAAAATAATGGGATTGAATATGTGGCATATTGTATTGGCAAGTCTGTTGCTCGTGTGACTGCGAGTGTCTTTGTTAAGCGTGCACATACAAGAGTCACCGGTGTAATGAAAGGAATGAAAGAAAACTCGATAATAAGGCAGATAATTTTCCCATTTCTTAAACAGGTCCCATTCATCACAGCATTTCACATCATTTCATCATTTGATTTGTTTTTGAATCAGCAACCCTCCTTTTTTGGTTTGGATTTCTAAACACTAATACCTTCTCCTGTGGATGTGTCACTTCCTATTTGTGTGCTTTCTGTTTCTCAGTCCACAATCACGCCGCTTAGTAGACCTTACCTGCCACATGTGCTGTGATGCTGAGGAGGAGAATACTGGGAGCTCTGTCATCTGTTCAAATTTGGCCACCGCTTCCTCTTGGCCTTCCCCCAGCGCTCTGAGTGACGGGCTTTACATATTCACACACAGACACAAACACACACACAAACACTGCAAATGAACCCTTTTAACTGCCACCTGAATTTTGAACTCTTGCTTGTTCCACCCTGTATCAGCTGAATCTAATAACACCACAACACCCCTCCGCACACACACACACCACCACCACCACCACTGCCCCCCAACCGCCACCACCCCCTGTTCCTCGGCCTTTCAATCTTATCAGTGGTAATGTAATAAGCGGTTGCTTCGCTCTGTCTCCTCGCCACCTCTCTTAATTCCTCAAAATAAAGCAATATCACAGGGGCCCCGGTCTGCCTGTGACTGGGGATAAGATGCTTGTAAAAGGAAGGATAATTCAGCAAATAAATGCTCAGCATCAAAGGCAGGCACTGAGTCTTTCTTTCCCTGTTCTCCCTCCTCTGTGTTCGCCTATCAAAAATATTACATGTGCTTTCATCAGTTCACAACAAGGCTCTGTGTGCTTCCTAATGCAATTACTCGACCTCCATTAAATCAGAAACAGTGGAAACAAATGAATTACACTTTTGTTACAAAACTACAAGTCAGCTCCGTGTCTCTCGTCTTCATTTTTCTCTCTTTTCACGGGCTTGGGGAGAGAAAAAGTGAAATCATTTCTCATTCAATTTCAGGCAAATGTAGCCCTAGGTGATGCATAGAAAGTCTCCCATGTCTAATAGCCACCCACCATTGATATCAGAAGGAATTTGCAGGGTTCAAGGCTGTCGAGAGGAGGTCATCTTGCCAAACTCGGAACCACATTCATCTGACAGGGCTGGTGTCTGACAACCACCCACCCATAAAGCAACCAAACACAAGACAAGATACTGATGTGTACGGTACTTTCTTGATTTTATCATGCCAGCCAGCATGGTAGTCCATAATTACTAAAAACTTAAACATGCTAAGCGAAATTGCCCGCAGGGCTCCCGCTATGAGATGTGATGTGTGATTCCTAAAGTGGATGGACCAAGAATTGATGCGCCTCCAAGCCCAATGACATGGACAGATTTCTGTGCCCTCGAGCCAAACTACCCACAATGCAATTGATGCCGACAGGAGAAACCATGCAGAGGATATACAGTATGAATTACATTCCTTCTCGAATGTCAGTGGGAATACAAATGGTTTTCACACAAGTAATGATTACAGTCATGTGGCATAAATTGTACATATGGAAAGAAATATGAAATGGGCTGAACGTACCAGTGAAACAGTGTGTTCAGTCTGGGCTGTGGTGCTTCTTCTGCTTTGGCAGAATCTCTCTGTGAATGCGAACGCTCCTTATATTAAAGTGCATACAGTGTAATAACAAGCAGAGCTACTGTGTAAAATATCAATACTATCAGCTAATTGACAGTTTCAATTTAAACCACATTACTTATTTTATTAGATTAATTTCTGTGAATGACGGCAATTATATATCTTCAAGTTACGTCATGGGTGTAAACAGGATATGGATAAATAGAACGACAGAGAATGGGATTGAATTAGTGCAAAGTTATGGTCCTGATGACAGTTACGTACAATATAAAGGACATAGATCTTTACCTCAACATTCCCAGTAAAGAAGGCTATCAGTCTCTTTCCTCTCTTTGCCCACTCTCGACTCGTCACAGGTTTCTTCTGAGCCCCTTGCTGAAAATACATGTAAATACACATGCTCACTTTGTGTGTATGCAGCTTTATGAAACAGTGCAGTGCACCAGAATGGCAGAATTAAGCACAAGGAGCAATTGCAATCTGCAGGCAATCTATACTGAGCCAGACCCTAAAGACATGAAGCATTTGATGAGTATTTCTGCCGGTTTTTACATTCAGTCAGCACATTCACTCTCCCCATTTAGACACATCGACACCGTTAAGTGACAGCGTGTTGCTCTGTAGAGGCTTTGTGCGGCAGAATAGAGGAAGAAGAAAAACATTATTATTTTAAAATAGATGTGAAATCTTTTGATGGATAATGTATTTTCAAATGGAGGTGGGTGTGGAAACAGTAGGAGAGAGCGCACACATATTGTAGTAGATAACATAAGATCTCAATCCTGATACAGTACACCATGCCACTGATTATCCAGTATGGGCGGATGAGTCAACTGTTGCTTTGGTTTCCTATTGAGGGTAAAACATTCATTTTCCTCCAATTACATTTACTTTCTATTCATACGATCTGTTACTCCTCCTCTCCTTTCAAATGAGATTAACTAAAAATACTGGGGATAGATGTATTCTCTTAACATGTGTATCGATGTTTGGGTTTCTTTGCAATCGAGATTTGCCAACTTGTATTTTCTTCCTTTACACTTTCTGACTGATGGAATACAAATATATTTGAAAGACACTTAATGTCCTAGTGCTTTTTCACAAAATCCCTGCTCTCCAGCTAAAAGTAGTCACACTCTTTTTTTCCTGAAAAGTCCAAGGATGAAGTGACTTTGTAAAGAATTAAATTGTTAGTGGAAATCATATATTATGGAGTTAAAAATCCATGCATAGATTTATAGATGAGTTCTATTATCTCTAAATTCCCTTGACCATGTTAACATTAGTGCCTTTAGCTGAGATTCAACAATGTGAATTGAATGAATTGCACATATTTTATGAAGGTGATTGAGGAGAAACAGGTTTAGGGACAAAAACTAAACAGCCAAATACAGAAAGAAAGAAAAATAGAATTTGTAAGCCACACACATACACAGGACACAGGGTTCCAGCCAAAACAAAGATACATGTGCATGCACACATGCACACACACTCTGTGTCCATTAGCCAAAGCCAGTGATACACAGTATAATGGACATGGCTGATGTGTTGGTGAGTATGGGATGATGACACAGATATTCCTCTTTGTAGCCTTGACCTGCTGCAGTGAAAGGCTGCCAGGCGTGATCATGTCAGGTTGCACATGCTCCCTCAGCTGCTGGGTGTAGCGGGGAACCACCTCCTCCTCCACCCTCACTACAAGAAGTAATACAGTGGCACCAATGATGTCAAATTCTATTAAGAAAAACAACAATAACTGCAGCATTTTACACATTTTTTTTCCAACGATGTATTTAATCTCCAGAAATGATTGATTTCATACACAAATTAAATCTATGTTGTTGCACCAAACTGAGTCACACAAGAAATGTTAAAAATATAAGAAGAAAAAGATGAAAAAGAAGAAAGAGAATAATATGTGCATTACTTTTTACAGTGGTCTCGCTGCCCATTACCATCCTCCCTGCATTGAGTCCAGCCTCCTCTTCCAGCTCAGCATCAGCCCCAACCTGGTTTTTGGCACTCGTATGGGGCTGGGAGGGCCCGGCGCCCGAGGCATGACCACCACTGTGGAGCATCAGTCGCCGCTGAAGCACCGGATCACCTGACTTCACCTCCAACACCTCTTCATCCCTGGAGGCTTGCAGCGTACCTGGAGAGATATGCATCAGTAGGCAAGCAAGAACACACACACACACACACACACATCAGTACACATAAACATCACAGTATGCATACACAAGCTGATGGATGCTGACACACACACACTCACACAGATTTTAGGCCTTCACCTGTCTCATACACAGGAATTGCATCATTACTTACAATATAAGACAAAACTCTGTTAGATACAATCGTATCTAAAAAAAACTGCAACACTAAAAATCAATTTCTTTGGAATTAAATCACTGGTGAGATTATTTTGAGAGGGAATAAATAAACTATGGCAGTTATTATAAATCAGCAGTGTCACCAGGAGGTGGCTGTGTGTGCAAGGTGCACAGTTGTCACTGTAGAGACCAGAGTTTGAATCCATCTGTGGTTAGATATAGGAAACAGAAACACTTGTGATCTGTGTTACAATTTTGTCTGTGTGTGTGTGTGTGTGTAACATCATTGACCGTTTCCTTATATTATTAACCCCAGTCAGTATACTTCTCTTAGTGTGCTGACCGTCTAAAGATAATACCAAAATACTAACAGTTGATATTGTACTGCAAAACTTGACTCATTTTATTTCCGGAATCAACATAGTTCCACGTTGCCACAAACTTAATATTTCTTTAATAAAGAAGTTAACTTTTCCCCACCCAGCCTCCACAAAGCACAGGATTTGAAACACCAACAAACATTTTATGAAAGCCTCGCTCTGCGTGGTGTGTGAACTACTTTACAGTTAATAACCTTGAATTCATGTCTGGAAATGGAGAGGAGTCGTCTACTGTAGCTAACATGCTCGCTGCGTGTCTTAACAGTTTTGCTGTACCGCCTTGTCGGTACAAAGTATTTAGGTGTTCTTTGAGATTCTGTGCATTCATCGTGTGCAGTCTGATATGTGCAGCAGCCAAATCTATTATCACTGCCTAATGCTTCTCACAGTGAAGATGATATCAGTGCCTAATGTCTTACAGAGAACCAGGATGAACAGAATGCCAGTTCTGTGGTCTTTCATCTCCAAGCCAAAGCAATAGAATTTATTCAGATAAAAAGAGGAAACTGAAGATCTTAGACAGAGAGAGGAAAGGGATTCTTGAGGATTTTCTTTCTGGGAAAAAAAAAAGAAAAGAAAAAGTCTATAGCACTGGCCACTGTCCATTTCATTAATACTTTGTCTTAGTCCTGCTCTTTTCTTGTACAGTGTGTAAGGTGCTTTGTAACAGACTGTAAAAGCAAAGACAAAAGCCTGAGACGCAGTCACAAAATGTCAGTCAATGCTAACGTACACTGAGCTGGCTCTACAGTTGCAAAGACTTGCAGCCTACACCAGTGGGAGGCATCCATACAACAGCATAAGCGTAAGGTGATTGTCTTCAATTCTGTTGTAGCTCAGTGAAGTGCTCACTGGCAGTCGCCGCAGTTGGAATCCAACGGTACAGAAGTAAGAGCTGTCTCTTCCCTGGCTCTCAGTCTATTGCATGGAGAAACTGTTAATCCAAGATCCTCTTTACTTTTTTTTTTTTCTGTGGGATTTCATGAACATTCCAGGACAATGGATGGGGCTGCTAATCTCGCTGGTACAGCTAAATCCGAGACAATGGGAAATAATATGAGTCGGCTAAATTCCATCATGTTGAAGCGGGCCTAAACCCATCACTTGTGCTTTGGAATTACAAGGGAAATGTGCGTTATGTCAACGGGATCTGGTGCGACTGTCTTCACCCAGAACAAAACAAAGCTTAAACCACCTCTATGTTGCCTGGATGATACACAGTGAAATGAAACTGAGCTAATGGGAAAAGACACGCCTACTATGAAACAATGGCTGTGCTTGGAAAGCACTGACTTCTGTGAAGGTTCATTTCTAGTCATGTTCTTTGTTCTGTCTCAGGGCTGCATGCTTTTGGCATTAGTGGAAGATGTGGCATCTTATATTTGTCTGGGTTGTTTATGATTTCACCGTCTTCAGCTTTTCTTGAACATAATGTACTTTAAAACTGTGGCAGCATTGCTCTTTCAATTTCTTGGTAACTCTGGTTAATTGATTTCATACATTTCAATTTTTTTTTTATCAGGACATCACCGTGTAAAATTAAAATCAAAGGTGGTTAGTAAAGTTGAAAACACTAGAGCTTAACAACGTTAATCAGCAGTTACTTCTGTGACCTGATTTGAATTTGAAAAATGTTACTTTAAATCAGCATATTCATTCACAATCAACATGTTCAATTTCAAATAGGCGTACAAAGGTTTTAAATGAACATAATTAGTTTCTAAAAATGAAGATTATTACTTCCAAAATACTATGCTACAGTAGTACAGTTATACAGGAAAACATACCAGGTATATCTATGAAGGTATCGTCTTCATCCAGCAGTGCAGTCGCTCTTTGAGACAGTCTGCTTTCATCTGCATTTAATGATGCTACGAGTGAAAACAATTATAAAACGAATACACCATCAGTTGTGCCGGCAAATTACATGCACTCGCGTGCTTCAAATTTACATCCTACTTATCATACAAGTCTATCTAAACCACATCTTAACGTGCAAACCAGAAATATTAGACGTGGCTGGAGAGGGGTGAAAATCGTGCGTATGCAGATGAGTAATGAAATAGGAGCATTAACATGCCTGTTAGCCAGCCTGTCATCGTGTGATGAGATTTGGTTTGGCGAATCCTTTGATATTACAAGGCAATGATATCCAAAAGATACAGGTGAAATGGCTTCTCCATTAATAGCCATGTTTCATTATAACATGCATATTACTTGGCTCCCAAGAGCTCACTTTTAATAGGCCTACTTTAGGAGGGGGCTGCAAACTATTGATGTGGCTCCACGTGTGTCACTCCACAGTGGGGAGAAAACGCCATGGTAAAATGAAAACTGACCAAAGACACCTGACCTTCAACAATGACAGCAAGTTGGGAAGCCCGTGGAGTGATGCCATCACTTAGTGTATTTACATAGACTGTCTTGTCGCCTCAAATGGCAGTCTGCTACCAGTGATCTCTCTCACCTCACTTTAATGAACCGAGGAGAACTATTATGACAGAGAATGGCATACTTAATTCCAGCTCATCTTCAGTGCTGGCCTCCACCGTCCTGCAATGTCTTGGGTCTGTCTGTGGTGCCGATGATGGGTCAAAGTAATTTTGGGCATGTTCATCTCCTGTGTAAAGTGCGAGAGGGGGAGAGAGTTAGAGGAAAGGGTGGGGGAGATGGGGTTGGTGTAGTGGGGAAGGGAAGAGCAGAGTTGTCCAGGTTCAGGTTAGTGGTTATTAGAAGCACATGAAGCGAAATGTTAATTTTGAAACCCACACTGTCGAAGGGCAGGGGCAGCGGCTGCTACCAGATAAGGCTGAGCCAAAATGAGTCAGGAGCACAGAGGCGGAGAGAGAGAGAACTGGGAGAGAGACTGCTGGGTTTCTTAGTGCACCTCTCCATGGCCTGCGGTGCTCTGGGGCCTAATTAGCATGCTGCAAAAGGTCACGGCAGGCAATCTCTTAAATACGACCGCCATATGGTTGCCATGTTCAAAAGGAACTAATGAGAAAGTCTACCAGCTCAAAAGTACCTGGAATTTCAAAGACAATACCTTCTAAATACTCCAAGGTCAGTGGCCTAGAGGACTGGGCAAGTTTGGAGGAGCAGATCCAAAGGAAAATAACCTGAGCCAATGTCTCATTGACTTCTTATTAGCAATCACTGACCTATGGGTATCAAGCTGTTCCACAGAGTTTATGGGAATCCAATGGCTCCGGGGCCACCAAGCAGCTTTCTTAACCCCAAATCATTCTCATTACAGGCCTTGAATATTTCACTCCAATCTAAATTGCATTACTTGTATTTCTGAGGTTGTGGGGCAAAAAAAAAATACATGGCACATTAAATCATGTTACATATTCCACACAAGGTTTGCCTTTATAGAAGCCTGACAGTATTGGTGCTTGGACACAGGAAAATGTAAGCACATTTGCATGAGCCCAATAAGCCCCTACCCACATATTGTAGGTTCCCGGTGATGTTTTTTTTTCATACTGATGTAAAATTAGGATTTTACACTCCTACTACTACTATCCGTATTCTCTAATTGAAGATCCACATTGAAATTCTTATTAAACAAGGAGCAGCTGTGTGACTCTTCAATAGCACCATAAATTGACAGGGAAATTTCATATGCTAAATCCTTCTACATCGTTAACAGAGTTTGAACTATTTCTACCCAAATAGCAGTGAGCTTATGAAACCCTTTTTTCAAACACAAATTTGCATAATTGTAGTAGCTCCGTGGATTCTCCCTTTGAATCATATCTGTGATTTACCCAAATGGGCCGTCTGTCTCCCAGTTCATCTCTCTAATGAAAACATGAACTCCTTGTTCTTACACGTGTAATATCAGTAACTAGCTCTTGGTGCGAGTCAGTAACAGTTGCTTAAGGTTGAGATATATATTAACTTTGGTAAAGGCCACATAGAAGTGTCACAAAGGACACTAAACACTAAATATAGTTTAGTAACATGTCACTAAACTATATTCATACTGCCTGATAAAAATGTAGCTGTTTTTTGATGCCAGTTTTGGAACTTTAGAGTTGTTGTTTATGTAAAAATTATACATGATTACAGTTACCACAAAGAAGTGATGAAGTTATGAAGCTTAATCATGCCCATTAAGACAACTTTGAAGCTGCAACTAAACTTGACACAGTCATGACATGAATTTTAATAGATTATGATATGATATGATTGTTTTCTATGCTTTTATTTCTAGTTCACGGAGCTAAAGAGAAAATACAACCAGGGACTCCTGATTCATCTAATCTTAACACAGCACTATAACAATGTGTCCAGTACGTCTTTGCATAGAAGCATGTTTGAATATTATACTGCATATACATTTTTAAAAAAATACTCTATATGCTTGTGTTTATCTTCATAGCTAGAATATTTTTCAAAATGAATCCCATTCTTTCAGTGATGTTCCTGGAATCAAGTGTTTCCAGTCTTTCAAGATGCAGTTAATCCATTTGGGGCTGGTCACACCCTAGGTTTTTCTGTTCAGTGACTTACCTAACTATATAGATCCTCTCATTTGTGCCACAAGCACCTTGCAGTCATTTTTGTTGCAGTGATGGCACTGCAAATGGCTGTGCTGTACCTCTCTCCCCTGATCCCCAAATTACAAATCCCCTGTATCTAATCTCACCTGGTAGACACCCAAAAGTCCATCCTGATCACAGTTGTTGACCAGTTGAAGAGTTTCCCCTTCCCATGTGCCTTCCAAGTAATGTTGTCATGGGACTGTAAGCTCCATGGTTAATACATATTTGGATGGATTTACCTGGATGAGAATTTGGGTACATGTGGTGTGGATTTCTAAAGCTCAGTTCAGGTCGCTTTCCTATCTTGTCCACGCTTGTTGTTGATTCCTTTCCATCACCTTGCAGGTTCACATCGCCATTCACTGCTGTTCTCACCTCCTCCTGAACTAGGCGGAACCTACTTTTCCCTCTGGTGGTGTTCATTTATGACACCTTCTTACCTTTGCTGGCTGAAAAACTCCTTCTGCCCTCCACTTCCCGCCTCATTTCACTTGGATGTCGCACTTTCACAGCTCTCTTGCTCTGTCCTGTGTGAACAGAGCAGTTTCCTATACGCCGTTTATGACTCAGCAACTCTTTGGTTAATTGGTAGGAGTTGGTAATCAAGGCAGCACATTTTCAGGCTGTTCACAATGCTGCCACAGATATCGCTCTGCCTGTCGGAGGTCCCTGATCTCCTTGTGTACTAGAAGTATGATGCACATTAGCTGGGCCAAGCCAATTTGCTCTCTTTAAATCCTCCAGACAGCCAAAATTCACTTCCTCTGTCTCTTATATTTACAACTTCACCTTAAAAAAAAACAAAAAATGTTTTATTGTCATTGATAAAGGTATCTTCTGTTGTGCTTGTTAGCCATTATCATTTAGAATGCCACTTTTCTACAGCTTCAAATAGTTGTATTGATAATTTCTTCACATTTGACTGTATACTTTTAGATTTTTTTTATTATTATTTTGCTGGCCACCTCAAAGTACCAATTGTTAATATGTGATTGAAACACAATGGAAATGAAAGCTAATAATTACTAGCTGTGCACTGCTAAAGCAAAATGAACCACATGAAATCAAAAATCTCTGGTGACTCATCCCTGTGAAAACTGGCATGCTTGCAGCCTTCAACACATCCTAATTTACCATCCCATTCCTCAAGAGTTCTCCCTGACATACTGAATTATAAGGGGCCATATTTGTATGCCTGATTGGCCTTAAGCTGTGTTTCGGGGGCGTTGTGAGTACACCATAGACAGTGGATCGGCGTGGTAACGTAGTAGCATATGTAAATGCACTCTCCTATGACTCCAGCCCACCACAAGGCACATGGTCGAGAGTGGGAGTTAAAGCTGATTGTGTCGAGGGTACTTCTAGATTGAGATAGAACACCCACTACTGTAGCGTTCTCCAGCAGAGGAAGAACTTTTACGAGGGTTGCCTGTTAGGACACGCTTGCATTGGAATGCGAGGACCAAGGGCCTCTCGAATGGAGAGAAAGAGAGAGACAGAGAAAGGTTAGATCAGGAACACATCTACTGTCAACAGATTTGAGGCTAATGAAGAATGAAGCTTCACCTCTTTCTTTGGCAGGGGCTTGCAGCTCCATATTTTTTTGGTGAGCTGCAAGGGTGCTATCTGGCCTGTCACCTCGAATTTCTCTTCCCAGCCAAACCAGAGGAACAGAGAGCTTGCCGCTTCCTCCTCCATCAAAGGCTGGGTTTTCTATGCCTTCCACAGCAGCTCTCTCTTCTTGTCCTGATTAAAAATAAGTGTAAACAGAATAAAATACAATCAGTGACATGAAATAGGAATACCACACTTTGGTCAAAATCACTTGTAAAAAAAACAACAACAAGAAAACAACCATAATTTAACTGCAACATTTTTTTTTTTTTTCCTGTTGGTGATTTTTCTGTTTTAAAATGTTCAAGTTCATCCTGCTCAAATGACACTAAAACAGATTTAGGTTAAAATTAAATCAGAATCTTGCAGGAGGAGGAGGAAAAAAAAGAAGAGAAGAAGAAATGATTAAAATAATTACAAATTGCGCCCTGACAAGCAAGAGCAAAATTTAGCCCAAAGCCATTTGTCTGTAATTAGTTAATTAATCCTTACACAAATTATGAGCAATAACTCATCAAGCAGGACTCACCCATCAGAAATTCAGCCGACTTGGATTTCTTCTGCTTAGGTTGCTTCAGAGCCTTCTGCTTTAACTTCTGGAGGGAAATTGTTAAATGAATAAATTAGCTGCAGAGTGAAGATCATCATTTATGATCCGCAACTAACACAGTATTTTAAATATGGGATGACACTGAAATGTCATTTAATTTACATCGCCGCTAAAGGGGTCAAGCACTAATTGAACAACAGGAGTGGAAAAAAAAAATGTAATCATAAATAGATAAGAAAAGTTGACATGAATGTGTAATGAAGGTCACATTAAAATACTTCCTCCTTGTTTCGGAAAATGAACGGGCACCAAAACTCTCTCCTGGAAAAGAATGCATTTTTACACGTGAGAGTACAGGGACTTGTGTAAATAAATAAATATGGAAGGCCAGACACACAGAGAGAAAACTGTCTCCCTTATATTTAGTAAAGAATATATCCAGTGCTCTACCACTATAATTCTGTAAACTAGTGTTGTAGGTGGTCTAGATTTTTTTTTTTTTTAAAGAACGTATGTAAGCAAGTATGGGTTTCTTTGAAATCAACTGTATGTGGAACAAACTCTGCAGTCCCACATTTCTCTCATTTCTGCGGACGGGCAGAACAATAAGAAAGCTGAGGAAAAAGGGCATAAGTAGTTGTTTTCGTTATGGATATGTTTACATAAAAATGCACCGTATAAAAGAGCTCAGTTGCTCAAAGCGTATGGCGCTTTTTAAGCATCATTTTATGCAGATTTCAGTGATGAACTGCGTTCATGCCCATGAACAGCATGTATTTGTATACAATATTTAATTTCAAAGACAAAATCAAGGGAGAGAATGAGTGGGGGCTTATTTCAACTCTAAATGACAGAGCAATTAAAATAGAGGAGGACTACTTCCAGACCAATCTGGTAAGAGGAGTTTTTGTAAATCTGTTTTTACATTCAACAAGCCCTACAGCAAGACATTCATTTATACCACTGAGATTAATGCTTATCTAATTGTAACTTATTTAAAAACCATTTTCTTTTCGACTGGGTACCAATCAGTTTTTCTGCATTCCCCATAATGTGGAGTATTAGACTGGCAAATGTTGCTCCAACAGTGATTGTTACTTTGCACTTTATTTCATTTTCATTTTGTCAGACGCAGACAGGTTTCTGCAAGACAAATATTGTTTGGGGTGTGTACAGTATGCAAAATTGAGAATCTCTCTGACACAATTACAGGGAAATTAATCTGGTTATTTTGCCAATAAAGAAATTGCACACAATTATCATTTGTCCAGAGCACTTAAACAATATTGTGTTGCAAACTAAAGCAGCCGTTTAAATGAGCTACATGATATTTGCATTTATTATATGGCGCTGAAATTTTGATTGTTACTGGAACCTCACAGCTAATTTTGAAACCCTTATTTACAATAATGTCCCGAGACAGTTTGTCCTATTTTTATACTGGATGTTGTTGTTCAGTCTTTGAACAGAAAGCTGTTAAGGTTGATATTGTGTTCGCAAATGTAATTAATCATCAAATTAGAACAATGGAGGATAACACTCCTTTATTTCTCAGATCACTGTGTTTGCCTTGAGGGCTAAAAAGATTTTTGAAAAGATGTAAAAAACCGATGAAGAAATTCCATTAAATGTTATCTTCAGCCAAGCAAATGTATTTTGTTTATCACCTGCATTACTGCTCTGAATAATCTAGAATATCATCTCCCTCATAGCTGCTTTTATACGGTACAGACAGTGCTGCATCAGCGTTTTCAGATTTTTTTTTTCTTTTCCTTGAAAAATGTTGTACAGTTCGTTTCCCATTAGTTCATACTGGTTCTCCTCTGGGCATATTTAATTTTTGATACATCTACCACAGACATCTTTCACACCATGCAAAGTGAATTAGGTCCATGTCCTGTAAATGTCAATAAGTCTTCTGATTACCAAGAATTATTATTGCCTTAAGTTCAGTGGGGAAAGAGCTCAGTAAACACACCAGTGAAAGTACACAGAAGGAGTACAGTACATACTCCCCGGGCCTAATGCTTTGGGTCATTGTCACTAAAAATCTAATCTACACAGTCCCATGTAAGCCTCTCTGTCTAGAGAGCTAAGAAAAATGCCTGGTTCCCATCTTGCTCCCTGGACCCCACTGACATTGACAGCATGCTCTTTGTAATAAAAGGACCGTTGTTTAATGTGCCATAACTGGATGGAACAGCAGATGCTGCATTTCTAAAACCATAAACAACAATTCAATCCTGGGGGGGGGGGGTAAGGTATCAAAATTGTTTTTTGAAATACAGTGGATTTTTTTAAAGGTGATAATGGTCATTTAATATCTAAAACCTATGATGGAAGGACAGTAAACTGGCTCAGTTGAGGCTTAGTTTCTTGAAATGTATTGTCACTTTGCACATACATTTGCTGAAATGATGGTGCTGCTTTACATTTATGTGCAAAGAACAACATACATGGAATAGCCTCTGACTATTTTCTCGCATCAGCTGAAGGCATTTCAACAGCATGAACCTTCACTGATTTCTTCATTTCACTGTGTTGCACAATATATGCTTACTTTGCAGTGAACATGAGAAAAAAAACAATTTACTGTATAACTGGTGACAAAAAAAAAAAAAAATCCATGACTTTTTGACTGTTGTCAAAAGGAATTGAACACAACAATCCCTTGTTCACTTCTTGCTGCAGTCACAGGCATCGCTAGAAGGGCTTAGGGAAGACCGCTTGCTGCTAGGGGCTGGTGGGCACAGACAAGCTAGAAAGTGAATTTTGCATACTGTACGGATCATCGCCCAGTTCAGCCCAGTCACATTGAATCTGCCATCAACCAATTGTGCTTCATGAAACCGTCAACCCTCATTTACGTCTGCCTGTTTTCTTCCCCACGCTGCTGTAAACAAGGCCCCAGCTTTGAGCTGTCTTCCTCTGTCCCTGTGTGCGCTGCTTGCCAGGGGAGTGGAGACAACATTGTCCTCACAGAGCAACTTCAAGCTACAATTTCTCAACAAGGCAGAGAATTCAAGGAACAAGAGTGTTTCTTGAAATGACATGGATTTTAAGAGCTTCACACTGAGATCCCTGCATATATCTTGTTTATTCATTGAGTTCAAAATTCTACTTTACTTCCTTACTTTATAGTGGTAAATTTAAAAGGAGGAATAGGTTGAAGCACATATGGACAGTTGGGTAAAACCATGTTTTACATAATATAAATATAATGTATGTATAAATATACAGTATGCATTGATGAAAAAAAATGTCATGATAAATATAAATGATAGACTTCCTAAATTAACATAAAAGTTGATTTTGTTTATAAAGTCTCGTTTAATCTGTCAATATTGTTAAATATGGTAATCGCAATAAAATGTAATTTAAATAATGAGAACCTCTTTATTCAAATAATAACAGATAAGATTAGCATTTTCTTTCAAAGGCTTACAAAGCCCATTTCTACCCTTAAAACGTGAAACCGTCTTAATTCATTAAGACGCCTTATATATGCACAGTAATTCTGACCCACCAACAGTTCCTTATTAAACAACAGCAGCGTCAGTTGCTGTAGACAGAAAACATAATTAGTATTCAAGCTTAATTAATATACGCTGGCCCCCTTTAAGTGAATTGCTCAATTATTTATGCATGTGTGCTCCTTTGATGCTAACAGATTATGTATGTTACTGGGGAAAACCTTGAAAAATGACTTTGAAAACTTTCCAGCGTAAAATGTCACGACAAGCTTCTGCACTGACTGAAAAATATCTGTGAAGAGCATGAATGCTGAATTGTAATGAAGAAAAATAACTTTAAACATGCCAAACTTCTATGTTTTTTTTTTCTGTCAAATCACCTCACCAGATTTTTTTTAGTGCCAGCTAAGAAAAACATTGCAATCATTGTCGTAAATCCAGTGCAAAAGACAAAATAAATTAACCAAATATGTATTTTCTGTGTGCCCTAATGCATGGAATGGAAATCTAACACAGGTCGGATCAAGGTCTTTCCTGGGATCATGGGAACTCTTTGGGATTTTCAAGAGCCTTTTTGTTTTTACCCTTGAGAACCAGGCACTGGCCTCTGCACCCCTCAATCCCCTATTGAGAACCCAGAGGCAGCGTGGAGGAATGCTAAATGTCAATGGTCAGCCTGCACCAGCACCTTTAGAGAGAGCAAGATAGAGGTAGCCTATTTGGCCTGATCCCTTTGTGCTAAGCTATGCTGCTGTGAGAGGCCAGAAGTGAAATTATACTCACACTGCCAAAGGTGTCCATCGCCACAATCCGCCAAAGATCATCACTGGGTGACTCTGATCTCTCAACAACGGCACGGACTGTAAAACAAAATGTGTGGAAAAAAAAAAGAAAATATTCCTTATAATTCAAATGTGAGATATCAGAGCTACAATTTGCAGAGGGCGTGTTTTAATGGGGTTACTGTGCAGCACAGAATTCTTCACTCCACACAGTGTCACACTATCTCTCTGCTGCTTGTGTGTTTAAAAGTGTTAACTCTGCGATGCATCTCGGAGAATAAAGGACAATAAACAATGTTTATTATCTCAGATAAATTATTTGCCCTGATTACTCCAATAGTTTATTCATTTTTATCTGATACAATACTATTTGGTTTTTTATCATCTTTTCCTATGGTAATTCACATGGCTTGCACAACTTTCTGCTGAAATAGCAAAACAAACCCCGGGCAAAATGTGAAAGATTATCCCATACCATGCAAGCTAGGATGAAATGCTACACTTTTTCACACTGAACACTGCTCCACTGGGTGTGATTGAAAAACATGTAAAGCTATTGAATCTGTGGTTTGTCTATGTGAGGGGAAAATGAGTGTTGTAACAAGTGGGCCAGTGTTTTTGTAATTGTTTCAAATTACACTTGATGTAATAACTCAGTGAGAGCAGAGCCAGTGTGCGGTCCGTACACATTAACCAGGCAAAGACCACAGAATATTCACGCACCTTATCGTGGCCCACGGAAAGAATGATTGTGTGGAGAACAAAATACTTTAGCTTCGGTTTCAGCTGCGTCTATTTTTATCCAATAGCACTTATTATTATCTACACAGAAGAGGCACAATGTGTTCAAATAAAGAGGTACTCTGCTGCATTTCCTTTACATGTGTATTTTATTGACTTAAAGACACCCAAGACATTTCTGCTTTTAATTTGGTGCACCATTTTTTGGAGTTGCTAATAGCGTGTGTGTTCTTGTACCTTTGTGAGGACCAAAAAACTTGCAAACTATAGGAAGTGAGTACATTTTCTGTCCAGACTTGGTTTTAGATTCAGTTTAGGGTTAGGGTTTGGTATTTTGTTGTGATGGTTAAGGTTAGCTTTAGGGAATGCATTTCTGTCATAAACACTGACCTTGTCAGGACCATTAGTCCTCATGGAAACCAAAACCTGGACCCAATGGGGCTAGGTTATAATGTTCCAACCATTAGAATCTAGGTTCATACCTAATGCTCTAACCTAATGTGGTTAGGTTAAGGTTAGGGCTAAGCATTAACTGGTTATGGTTAAGGTTATTTAGCCTGTCTAAATGAATGGAAGTCAATGCAGTGTCCTAAGAAGAATAGCTGCCCAAACCTGTGTTTGTGTGTGTTAATGTTTTATGCAGGCTATAAAATTGTGGTGTTGTGAGAAAAATACATCCATTAGTTGTTAAGACCCCAAGCCTGCTGCCAAATACTGGCTCCCTAACCAATGAGAGTGCCAACCCAATTGTTAACCACACAAATTACTGATTCTCTTTTCTGCTCGTGGTTCAAGCTTTCTGTCAAAAGCCATATGCGGAAATATTACAGTAGGCTATGTGCAACAAATCCCCAAAGTCCTACAAGTGCATTGTACTCGCTAAAGAGTACAAATGTCCGAGCAGCTCGTTGTGTTCGAGTTCACTGCTTTGTATCTCGTTTGCTAAGTGCACAAACACACCCATTAAAACAGGCACTGCCAACACCTGCCAGCATGGAACTTGATTAGCCACACACTGTTTCCTTGCAAATGTATTTGTTTTTAATCCATACACCACAGAACTATTTCCCTGTTTAATCACAGCAGCATGTCTGGAATGAACAAACTCTGGTCAGAGTTTAACAGCAAAAAAAAAAAAAAAGCAACACTGCTGTCAGTCGAATGCTGTTTTGAATTTGAGAGCAGGCTTTTTAAGTTGCCTCTGCATGACATTTCTCAGATGTTTTTGTTGCCCCTTACTGCTAATGCAATAATTATGTATGAAGCCTCTTTTTCCTCAGTGACTTTGTGATGGTTGTTTTTTTTTTTTTTTAGTTTATATGCATTTGAAAAATAGGTTGTGTTTAATTGATGAATAAAACCCTGTTTTGTGGCTTAAAATCCCACACAATAGAGGAACAAGGACATCTAAAATGACATGGTACTACATTCAACCTGTTACCCTTTTTTCCCTTTCCGCTCTCCTGCCCTGAGAATGACCATCCCCTCTGTCATCTACCTACCTAAGCTCAATCAACCCCTAATCCACAATGACAGTGTGGCCTGTGTTGCTCGAGACAAGCCACTTCCCCTTTTCAATAGCATGCGACCTGAATTTTTTTTTTGCTTGACATTCTTTTTTTTTCCTCCACGAACACAGATAAGGGATGTAATTTAATAGTCACTGAGGGACAGGGCACCATGCACCACGGAATATTTAGTTTGCTCGTGGACGCGGACTTTTCTTAGTGTTTAACAACGGTCAGGGTAGAAAAACACTTGCAATATACCTCTGCATTGGTATACAAGATAAAAATCATTGCTAAATATGATAGTTGTGGAGACATTTGATTTATTTGAACATACTTTCAAATAAAACATGTTTCTCACAATACATTAGTAAAAATATACACGCAAAGGTTACCTTGTCAAGCCCGAATTCTTCCTCCCCATGGTTAGCTGTCCACCACAGTCGTCTAGGTGATGATGACGCAGTCGCTAACAACACACGGACACACACACACACACACGCATGCATGCATGCATACCTTATCTCAGGTGACCTCCTCATTTTCACTTTCTCTTGGTGAAAGAGAAAGTGCCAACAGAGAGTCCTGGATAAAGTTTCAGTCCAGTTTTCTCATGCATATTACAAATCAGAAAAAAAAAACAAATTGAAAAATATACCCCATAAAGTTGTTATTTAACACCATAACATTGTAATCATACCAAAGCCAAACCTCTTGTTGGAATATGTATTTTTAGACCTTAATGTCCCGCTTTGGAGCGGACTTGTCTCAAACTGAGTGGTGCCAAGATAAGGTTTCATTCCTCATCCGCCACATGGCATTGCTGTTTGTGTTTTAAATGATGTTTCATTATTAATGGAGAGTGTGGCACACTCCGGCAACCTTTGTCCTTTCAGTGCCAAAAAAACCTAACAAACTCCTATGGACAGAAAGTAAAGTACTCACACTGCTTTGTAAACATCCATTATGTAGTATATGATAATTCCTACAAAAGTTACCCCCATGCATTATTTAGAGGGAACGCCAGATAAACGTGTTTCTCGGCCAAAGACAACACGGTGAGTGTTACAGCTGCTATGAAGAATAGGCGCACAGCTCCCTGAGGATAGGTATGCTCATGTTGGGAATACAGCATATTAACACTAATGTCCCCCTTAGAACACAACGTGAACTATAGCTAATGATTCCCTCCGAACCAAGAGTCAGACTGTGTTTTACTTATGACTGCAAAGCCATCAGGCCATCGGTGGCCTTTTCAACTGAGGAAGAGAGATTGCTCATACAGTATGTATCAGCAATGAATGGACCTCATTTGTTTTGTCAACATGTATCGTGGTGAATATTTTTTATCTTAAGTTTAGGGCGGCTGTGGTCGTGTGTGTTTTGTTCAGTCGGGAGACCGTGTTGCGGTTCTTTCCGTGAGTATCCCATGATACTGCAACAATCAGGTGTCAACAAGGCACAAAAATACCCAATTAATGTTCATTTTAATCAATAGGATTCATGCAAAGGGGGATTGTCGCAGCACCTACATGACGAACAAATGGGATCCCTTTTGCTCATTAAGCTGGTTAAATTTGATCTAAATAAGATGCCCACTGATTTGGACTCGTATTTCTTGTCTGAGCTGTCGTTGATCATTTATGCGATTAAATTTAGACCTAAATCTCCTTCTTATCCAATTAATTCTCTGTGCAGGCATGAGAGTGGCTAATGATGTTATCTTACCTAATTAACCTGTATAGGGATTCAACTCCAGGACAGGGGATTGTTCATCCTTCAACCGAGTGTTCATTATTATCATTACAATCATTATCATAAAGGGGCTAACTTATGATGTTGGCCATTCCACCACTATTAATCGAGATTGTGTCTCTTTTTTTTTTTTTTTTTTTTTTTCTTTTAGGGAAGGGGAATCCTTGGGGTCATTTTTAATTATCACTAAAAGGATGGGAATCCTAAGCCAGATAAGTTCAGTTGTGGTCACAGCAATCATTGAAATCCTGTGAGACCACATTACATGAATGTGACTTGACTGATTATGTCTGAAGGGAGAATTTTGCAGGATTCAGAAGCTTCTTTGCAGTGATGTGAAAATGTCCTTTTCTGTGTTCTGTCAGCTTTCCACCAAGTGATGGCTTCAACCTATTAACACGGCAGACTTGCAGCCGATCAATAGCCCTCATTGGGCCATGTGTCATTAGTTAATCGGATATTGATGAGGGTATTGACATTCACCTAATTAATCTCAGGCCCAGTGCTGGCTTTCATATGTATCCTTAATTATGCACTTTGTCTGAGTTCTTACACATCAGCAGGCTGCCACTTCCTGTGTGACACTGAGTAAAAGTTAACTGTCTTGTCTCACTCCTGTTTCCCCGTTCTTTGCTCTTTTCTCACTGTTTTGTGTTCCAGCAGCGGAGCAGCAAACATGCTTGTTAAGCAACATTAAGTTTTGATGCTACACATTCACTCGACTTGGCTTTACAATAACGTTCAAATATTAACGTGCTGTCCTTTGTAGTATTTAAAAAAAAACAAAAAAAAATCTTGTACTTTTTTGGACAGTAACAAAATAGAGTAGCACAAACTACTTGTCATGTGATCATTAGAAAAATAAGTAGTTTACACTCAGATTATGTTCTTTTATTTTTCAGCACTAAAACAAATGATTATACATAGCAAGAGGGTACCAAAGAGTATTTGGGCCAAAAAAATCCCAGCATGAATTCTGAGATTAAAGAAAAAATCTGAATTATGACTTTAATCTCTGAAAGAAAGATCAAAAATGAAACAGTCTCTACTCTCAGAATTCATGCCGTTTTATTTTTTCTTTCTTCTTTTTTTACATGTGGCCCTTGACTCTTCCGTAAAGAAGACTTATATCAGTTACTTTACATTTTAATCACCTTTCAGTTTGCCTTGCTACATCACATATACACACCCGATGCTGCTGCTCTTTATTTGTTGATATTGTCTTATATTTTCTTTCCTTGTTTTGTCCTCTTGTGTTGTTGTTTTTTGTTACCTTTTAGTGTACTACAGATGTAAATTAGCCAAAGGCTAAAATCTACCATATTTACATGTAATTTACATGTTCATGTGCAGTGTTCCTAATAAATAAATAAATAAATACACGTCTCACCCACATAGAAAATACATTCAAAAATACAGGTTTCAAGCTACAGCATTATCTCACACAGTCTTGCTGACAATCAGCATTATTTGGCAGTAGTGTCTCCCAGTGCCCTTATCCAAAGTGGTGTGTATGTACACAGCTTGTTGTATGTACAGTATGCACCGATGACGTATGCATTTAACACCATCATGTCAGTGCAGAAGTCTGGTGCCTGCATTTGTGTGTGTGTGTGTGTTGCCAGGCACAATTTGATCAATAGGGCTGTGCATTTGCACACTGGTGCACAGATGAGAGAGAGCACCTGAAGGTGACCCTGACTCCCGGCATCACCACAGGGCTCCAATAAGCTGCTCTTCAGCCGCCGCTCGGCAAACACAAATCTCTAACTTTTAGCCTTCTGCTGTTGGTTTGATTATTGTTTATAGATACAGCCGAGAATTAAAGTATGGCCTGCAGGCAGCATAATTATTTACAGCTGAAAACTCATATCATTACCAGCATGCTCCTAATTGCCAGAAGTAATATCAATGTTAGTTGATTAAGTGTATTTTTTTTCATCTTCAGTCTCCATAATGTGCAGATTGTTTTCCCTCAGCATATGGGGTGACGGTTTATCTCAATACAGCTGTTCATCTGGCTTGACTTCTGTTTTTCTTTTCTTTTTTTTCTTTCAGTCCCACTGTTAATTCCAAAATACAGTGTTGTTGCATCTTCTGAGGATGGCGATCAATTGCTTCCTTTTCGCAGTTTGCTCCCAAGGTCAAAGAAAGCCTATTCATCCTTCATTGCTGCAAAATAATTGATCTCACTAAAGATTCTCCCTAAATAGATGCTGTTGTGACTTAGAGGTTTAAAATCCAGGCTGATGTCAGAGCTACAGAGAGGTTCATGTGCTGTAAAGCTATCTCAAATTCAGAATTATGGATTAATTGAAACTAATGTTTATTTAGCCTGGGCCTCCTTCCCTTTGTTATGAACATGTCAAAATATTTAATTCTGTATTTAAGGCGACAAGAAAGATGAGACTATAAATAATACTGCCTGTGAAGGGGGGAATACATAAACCTTGAAGGCTACTTTATTATTCACATATAGATTACTCAAACATAAATGAACTACAGCACAAGAGCTCTGTTTCTTAGATCTGTACTCCCGTCACAGAGGCACAACATCATCCCTGATAAGTTTATAATCTTTATATTAGAAGTGCAAAGGTTAAATAGTCCTTACATTGTATTTCAAAGATCACATACTTTTGACACTTATGTGATGTGTTTATTCGGTTACATTTGACATTACAGTACAGTAACAACAACATAATAGTATATTATAGTTTGCATTGGGGAGGTAATATGGCCATCTTGTTTCTATAATAATCAGGAAATGATAGCTCGGTGACAGCAGTGGAAAATGTTTGTGGGCGACATGTAAGGAGGAATTTCAACTCTATGGTAATTATCGTTGTTGACTCACAGACTTCTTTGTGTTGTAATTTATAGAAGTACTACAATTTTTTTTTAACTATTTACATGGTATTACTCTACTATTACAAATACTATTGTTACAAAACTTGAAACTGCATTAGAAATACCATAATATTTCCATTTCTTCATTGCTTGATGCCACTTTTGTGTCTGATACCAACAATAATTAGTGAGATACAATCATCAAAATGCACTCATCTGTTTTGCTTCTTTCCCCCTTTTTATCTTAAAACAAGTCCATATGACTCACATGATTACTGCATCTCCTACTCAAATTCTGGTCACATGATATTGGTCTCTTTGTGCTTAAGAAACCATCAACATGTTATCTGGGGTTTTTGAAGCACAGTTCTTATTTTACAGATATCCAAGCCACTGATTTTCAGTGTCAATGCTGAATATAGTGTTTGAGTATTTTGGTCAACGTGTCATTTAAGTGACTTATAGTTCTGTGCTAATGTCTTCCTCTTTCTATTAAACCTATTTTCTTTCTCTCACTTTATCTGCGATTGTCTTTTTAAAAAAAAGACTCAGACTCAACTTTGCTTCAATCAAACTCGGGATCAAATGCTGTGGGAGTACGCTTCCCTGCCACGATACAGCATAAGTAATAGGAAGAATCACAGACGACAATAGATCTCCTAAATTTTTCACCATTTCCTTTGAAAGCATTGTGTCTTGTGGAGGAAAGAAACTGACACGGCCCCAAAAGACAGGAATCCATCTCATGCTTCTGGAGTTAAAATTGTGCAGAGAAGTGGAATAACTGTTTAAAGGGCACTGCAAATAGTGATTAAAAGTGGGCCCAGGGTCATCATTAGGGCATGATCTCTGATAAATTGAGAGCAGGGGGGGGCTGGGGGTGGGCTTTTCAGAAACCTCTTGACCAACAAGGGGATCTTGCATGCGATTGACTTTGCCATGACAAAGACCTTTATGCCATTCTGCCCCTGTGATGAGCACACGCTGAATCCATGCACAAAAAACACTTGAGGGAATATAACCGGAATGAAACTTTGTGCTTCAAATCCACTACATTGTGTTCCCGTCTTTGTTATTCATTCTCAGATGCGGTGATGTCATTGCACAGTGACGGCCTTGTGATCTGTTAAAGATCAAGAGGCCACAGGCGGTGGTGAACCAGTGCCAGTGAAGGATATGGTATGAAACACAGCCTAACATCTATCATGAGGCAACCACAATTTGATGACTCATAAAAGAAGCATGCAAAACTGGGTGACGCTGTTCCGAATGCAGATCAGTTGCTGATCTTATCAATCAGCTCATATGATATCTATAAATGATTATTATCATATTTGCTCCGAAATGAAGCAAGAAAGCCTTTTACATATGAATACTATTATACGTAGTCTCATAATGGAAAACCATAACACTTTGTTGTGAAGTTGCAGTGTTTATATGCATCAATGTCTGCTTTGATCAAGTCATTTACACTTTAATTTTAATATTTTACTTCTTGTTCTGGCCTTTGCTTCAGCAGGCTGATTATCAGCATCACTACTACATATTAAGTGCATTTCCTGGAGGGGGTATAATGACTAATACTGTGTTGGAGGAAAAGTTTCCAAAACAACCTTGGGAGCGATTTGTAATCTTGCACAATAATTCAGGCCATGTCATAGTTCTGCCTTTGTGATCAGATATACTGACAATGATGGATGATCATGCAACTGCATCTGCCAAGTAAACCTTTGCATTCATCATCACAGTGTTACAAAGTAAGTAGAGCCATACCCTGATCATCCTGTAGGTTTACATTAACTACATTAATTTAAACATCAGTAGTACAGGGTTTTGTAAATAGCGTATATCCACCTTTGGCCTCAACATTTTAATCAGCGCCACATTTTTTATATTAGCATTTTAGATTTATATCTACAACACATTCATTTGGTTTTATCTAAATAATAAGGTCAAAAGGAATAAAAAGAATGGAGTATGCATTTAACTCTTAGCAAAATCTTATCGCTCTCTTTAATCTAATTAGTGCTTGTTGACCAAACTGCTTGCCAAAATAATGAAAATCTTTTGCCAGCACTCAGTCACTGGAAGAATAAATCCACTTATATTTGTTCCTCTCAAAGACCGACCTGTCAGCTGAGAAGCTTATTTAATAATTGCCTTAATTAAAAAATACAGACGGCCTATTCGTGTCGATACATCGCACCCTTTCTGCACTTCTTTTCATTCTTTTTTAACTCTTTTTTTCATTCTCATTTTCCACAAAACAGCATAACATGTTGACATGTTGACACATTGAAATGATCCCTTTGTATAAACTTTTTGGGTCAGATTTGTATTCATGGTAGCAGCAGTGTAGCATCACTGTATCTACTGTTTTAACCCTTTAACACTGAGCCTATCGCAGACGACGTGTTTGCGTATTTTGCATTACCGTAATTACGTGGCGGTGCGTGATATCGGAAAATGTTGTTCTGGCCCTTTTATGGTTAAAATAAGCAAACAAAACAGTTGAGGCTTAGGTTAACAAGATTTAAAACTTCAGTTAATGAGGAATAAATAATATGTTGCTTTATTTGAAATAAATAATAAACACATGCGGACATTAAGTCCTCATAGAGCAGCTTTATGAGCCTGAAACGGTCATTTATTGATGGCTCACAAGGATTTAAGCCTGTTTGCATTAACATACCAGGAACTAGTTTGTCCACGTTAAACTCCTGCTGTAACAGCAGCTGCTCACCTGAAATGAGTCGACCCCGGTCTCCCAGGTCACTGGCTAACCCACGCATCTGTCTGAATATCTGTGAGACTGTTTGAAATGTAAATGTCTTCAATGACCAACTGCACTCAGCTTGTCTTCAATGGACACGCATCGCTGACCCTGAGGGCAGTAGCAAGCTCATTGGACTATTCATAGACTGTGTCCTCTGCCTCCTGCCTTTTAAGTTTTTTAAAGGGTATAATGTTCCCTCTGTGAGTTTAACCTAGATCTCTTTTTAACTTTTAATGATCTATTTCCTACAGTTAATGATTCAACACAAAGTTTACTACTGTGTGTGTGCATTGACATATTAAGCTGTAAAAGTTCAGTGAGGTAACACTGTATTTCCTACTGTTTCCGTCATTCCTGAGCTCACTCTGTGTTTTCTATTTATATTCGTGTCATATCAATGTAAGCAGAATACTTATATGTACATTTATTTAACCAGGAAAAAGTCCAGTTAAGATTAAGAACTTTTCATTTTTTAAGAGAGACCTCGTATATCTGTCATGGGACTGAAAATCCTTTATTGGGGGAGGACTCCGAAAAACTTGGGGGGGGGGGGGGGGGGGCAGTGTCCTCTATTAGCAGTTTTTGAAATGTATAAATATATTATTGTCATGACATACTGATAGGATAAATTGTTACGATGCCAAAAAACAGTCAACCCCCTAACAAATGTGTGGAATGATAAAGAGATAAAAGTAGTACAATGATACTTCACTTCTAGATAGAGGACGGACCAGTGTATGTAATGACTACTCTACATAATAATCACTTCACATTCATGTCTACAACCATTTGCTCGACTTTTTGAAAAAAAATGCAACTAAATGGAAAAAAAAAGGTAAATATCTTTGTGACATCAACTTTTAATAAGACAATAATTAAGAATGTTAAAAGTTAACTCATCTGTGTTTATGTTTTATGTTGGTGTCATGTTATTTCTGTAAATCCATCTTGCCTGTAGAGTTTTTTAACTCTACCATAACAAAACTCCTAACTCATACTTTGAGTGTTTTGTGACATTAAGTTCCACTTTTGAGTGCTCATAACCAAAACTTATACTGAGCCTGACTAAAAAAAGCTTAAAGACATGGTAATCCCGAGACTTCTGATTGTTTGCTGAGGTATGTAGAGCATTAACATTCACTCTGTGGACGTTGTTTAACCAGACATGAAAAGTACATAGAAGGCAAGAGTCATTGTTAATGCAGTTGAGGCATGTTGTCAGCGTAGGCCAGGGCTGCTAATTCTTAAATTGCTTGCACCTTTGTCCATGTTTTAGCTCAACATCCTCAGAAATCTTTTGTGTCAAGACTGCGACTCTCAGGCTGGGTTGTGTGTTGAACATTATTGTGTGTTTCGCATCAGCTTCAGTGTCAGTCTGTCAAGTGCTTTAGCTATACTTGACTGTGTGACATATATTTCCACTGAAAAATATTGTAATCATTTTTATTTTGATTGTATGTCAGACAATCTGTATCATAAAGAATTATATATCGAATCTCAGTTAAAGGCGTCTTTTACAGCATTATCATTGCAGAGTAACTTACAGTGACAACCGATGTTCAATTGAATACTTTCCCTTTGATGTCCTCATACATGTCTACCTCTCTTTTTCTCCATAGGATAAAAAAAAAATGCAGCCAAAGACAATGTCGTCAAAGCCAAAGGCAGTCGCAGTTCCATTTTCACATAAGCGAGTGTTAGATGTGAGCCTGTGTGGGCCAAGTCTAAGAGCTCAATATCTCCAGCACATGACGTTATAAAGAAGACAGAAGCAAAGCATCCTCTGTTGTATAAAAGTCATACATCGCTCGCAGGCACCCAAACACAAAAGAAGTTGAGTCGTGCACATATTATCAAACAAGATTGGAGAGTAGCAAATTGGTAATTAGCCCCTACGTTGCAAACGAGCATTACAGTCTTGCTTATGTCTTTCCACTCTGGTCCCCAAAGCCTCTTCTATTCATTTAGCTCTGAGCGGCCATCTATAAACAGGCTAAATAAGCTGTTAGCCTAAACGACGAGTGCAAATGAAGGGCTGGCTAAATATGCTGAAGGTAAAAAGAGATAGCGAAACATCCTGCTCTCAAATTACAGTGACTGGAGAGAAGCTTTCAGAATTAATAAGTCACATATTTTCTGTGCAGTTCTTCGAAAATGACTTATATGTATTTAAAAAGAAACTACATGAAACATTTGAAAATTATTAGTTTATAATTATTTGCATCTCACAGACAGAAAATAACATTTTATTGTCAAATACAGTCAAAGACTGAGTTTCCTTCTGTCATTAGATCTGTAGACAGATTTAAAAGGCAACTGAAGACTCACTTGGGTAAACTTGTGCTCATTTTATTCATATTTTTTATCTGTTTTAATTGATTTATTTGCTTCATGCAATCTTGTTTCTATTAAATGCTCTCTTATGCACTTTTGTTGTAAAGCAGTTTGTGACTTTACCTGTGAAAAGCACTATATAAATAAAATGACTTACTTATTTAAATGTAATACCTTCCATTTATGTTCCAAATGTTTGATTGAAAGCAGTTTAATGTGTCACAAACCCAATTTCATAGGACACAATAATAATATAATTTGTAAAATACAGAATAATATTTGTTTCCATTGCATAAAACAGAAAAGGTGATTTTTGCACGTTTAAACTGCCCTCTTCATTATTTTATCACACAAATTCACTGAACGCAATTTATTAAACCAGAAATCAAATATAGTCTTTGAAATAAAATACTCAACAGAGTAAATAGAGGGACATTTTCATTGTAATTCACTCATTCCTTTATTTCTGCATTTACGAGCTTGACTGGCGTCGTTCGTCACATATATCCTTCTGCCTCTCAGCATTAATAGCGCTAATTGAATTGCTCTGAACTCTTGAAATTCCGCCTCCCTGCCTCATGAGGTCAGTTTCTTGTTTCACAATTCATTCCACCCTCTGGTTGTCTTGCACAAGAACAAGTAGCAGCTCATTACTACAAAATGAAAAGGAAGCAAGGCAGAAACTTTCAAATTAATTTACAATAGAACACACCTTACAGGTAGCTGACTCAAGTTTGAAGTAATTACTCCAGAAACCATAAATGGCTGTAATTGAGAAAAAGCCTACAGCATACAAGGATAACAAATGGCAAGATAATGGAAGCAGTGAACGTCATAGCCAGTCAGCTTGATGGTGAGAGAGAGAATATCTGGCTTCTCGCAATTCTTGCCACACTGGTAGACCTGCTGCCCTGTACTTGTTCCCCGCTTCAGTATGGCGCTTATATTCAGATGAGGCAGCCATTAGCTCTAAGTGGTCTTTACCCCTAAATTCTGCCATTTCACAAATGAGCCAATTTTCAACATTAGACATTCGCCAGTGGCTAGGGTCAAAAGGTCAGCAGTGGTAAATATGAGGTACAAACCTGCAGTTAACGCGATTAATAAGGGCATGTTCAGAAGATCTTCAGTGGTGAGTTCTGCTGAACAGGAACACACGTACTGGTTGTTCAGGATGAGTCACATATCAGCTTTTAAAATGTTTGGAGTGTTTCACTTTCATTGAACACTGCTCTGAACTCCCCTATTGGTGAAAGACATTTCTCTCTGACTACGTCATTCTATTAAACTTTCATTTTAAATAAGAAACTATCCACAGAAATAATGACTTTCCACATGAATGCATTTCAAACTGCATACCATGTGACCATGCATGTGCACTGGGCATGTACTGCTCTGCAGTTGTTTCAGGAAGAACTACTTGTGAAACCAAGAAAAGTAAGAACAGGGATTTATGTTTTGAGACGATTGATGAATCTGACAGTAAGTTTTAACAGAGCTTTTTGTTCACAGCTGATAGCCGAGACATGGATGAAAAGAACCATTCAAAAGGTGAATGTGGGTTATTGCATCATTGTTTTCAAAGATTCCTGTTTCTGCTCATCCAGACTAATTTGCTCAAATGAAAATGGAGCCAGCAATGTTTTCTTACTTTTGAATTTGTGGGTCTCTTACCTGCCAGAGTAATATGGACTGCAGTCAGATTTTAAGAAGAATCACATTTTAGTATCAGCTTGGAACCTCGCCAGAGCAGGTACTAAAAAAAGCCCCAGGTACCAGATACTATCGCTAATGGAAAAGCAAAATAAACCGAGTAGATTGGAGCCGTCCCGAGCCGAGTCGTGCTAGAACTGTATACTGGAAAAGCGACTACATTTAGCATTAAGCTTATTCTCTGCACCAGAGTGGGAAGAAAGGCTTGTCAGCTAAATGAACTGGAAACAGAGAGAGAGAGAAAGGGTGCAAGCACTCTCACATCCCTGCCCTTCCACTCCATCAATATGCACCAGGGCAGACAGACATATGGGTGATGCTACATTTTATAAAGAGAGGAATCATATTCCAGATTAACCCCTCCCACCCTCATTGCTCTTCACTCTCCCCTGCCCCGTCACTCACAAATGTCAGTCCTTCTCTTTATCAAACTAGTCCATTGTGTTCTTATTCATGGGCACTGACGAGAAGAGACGAGCAAACTCTGGAGCATGTGTGTGTGTTTGTCAGCTTTGGTAAAATGGGGGCACACAATCAGACACACAGCCAAAAAAAATCAATACAGCTTTGCCTGTGACTGACCCACATACAGTGAGGCCAGTGGCTGCCCAGTTGACATTGTGTTGGAAAACGTGTACATGTAGTTACATGTATGCCAGTATGTGCATATGCATGTGAATCTATGAGCAAAATTGCTTGTGCGTGTACTTTCTTGTGTCCTCATGTGAGATATGTGGCTCTCGGCTTAAGTCACATTGTGCACATACACAAATTTGCGCATGTGTATGTGTTAAACTTAGTCCTCATAAATTTGAATGGATGTTAAGACTTGGTTGGTAAGATTGCAGATGCAGTAGCCTTCGGTAATGTTTGGGTATTTTATTCTTTTGGATGATTGAGGTTCCATAGTAACAAAGAGCTTGGAAAAAATGGTATGTCAATGACGGATCCCGACAGCAATAGGTGTACAAGAGTATTTGCGTATGTGTACATATGTGTGCGTGTGTGTATTGAGCCTGAGTGGGTGTTGAGTTCACACAAGCCCTTCCTGCTGCCTGACTTCACTGTCACTGATTGCAAGCGACGCAGAGCTAATAAAAGAGCAAAGCTGACTGTCAGCAGCGATTAGGCTGGCTACAAAGACAAGACAAAGAGAGGGCAGAGCACAGCGGCATTAGCTATGGTCATTAAACAACTTGAGTCAAGGAGATTTTCAGACTAACCTGGTTTATTAAAGGGGAGGAGGGCGGCCGTTTGGAGCAGTTTGCAAACGCATTATGAAGCCAAACCTCAGCTGCACACTTTTGAGTTTAGACAGCGGTGAGGACTTGAAGTTCATGGATGTTTCAAGACAATAATTTGCAGATGGCTTTCACTGATTTGTTCCTATTGTATCATCTGTTAAACAAAATCAAAAACTTGGCATGACATTAAATAAATAATAGTTGTTATATCACTTATTATATTGCACTTTATTTAAAGCTGTATCCATTCACACTTATTAACTATACCCTTTGCTTGCTAAGTTAATATTTAACGACAATAAGAAAGTATTGTTTTTGGAGCTTGTTTTGTTTCGATTTACATGGAATTTGAGTGAAGTCATTGGCAGGATTAGTTTAATTTAGATCTATAGTGTGTATGAGATATATGATATGGCCTTTATTGTGTGATAGTCACTGGAGACTGATGCTCCGGTAGCGTGTGTCTTGCGGTTCTATAGGACAGTTTGTATTATACTGTATATTTGTATTTACACACTTGCTTGTCCAAGTATGCAAACATACCCAAACATGTGTGAAAACGCATAGATTTCTTCTTGTGGCTGATTACTGTAGCAGGTACCTGTGGATCTCCTGACAGGCAGGGGGAATTAGTCAATTGCCTGTCTTTGCCTTTGAGCAATGTTAGCTCTCTGGATGGCTGGTTTCACTGACTGACTGGCTGGCAGCAAGGTTACTTCACCTTCTTTGCCTTTTCTAATCCCCCTTCCCCTTAACGCCATGCATACTAATATAACCTATAGTTATATCATAACAGATATATATATTTAAATCTAAATGCAACCTATTTGCTTTTTATTCCTAAACTGGCAACGTTACGTCTGTGAATATGCGTAATATTGAAGTGTGTGTGAGATTGTGTGTGTGTGTGTGTGTGTGTGCGCGCGCGACTCCTCCTGGCACACCTGCACTGACTGAGACATTTATGTAGAAAAACGATTCATTTACAGGTCTCTACAATGAAATGGAAGCCCAGAGGTGAATGCACTGATCTGATGGTGGTATGTACTGTATAAAACCTTACCTAAGAGAAATAGAGACAGAGGACGAGTGTGTTAACAGCAGTGATGGGGGGGAGAAGTGAAGTTACAGTAACATTTAGATCACAGACAAAGAAACAGTACATGAATGTGTCGTCATAAACTCTCTGGATCAAGACGATAACTACTCAAGTTAAGCGTCCTGTTCTTTCCTTACCCGCACATTTGTTATGATGACTGCTGCATTTTAATATACAATGATTAACAGCGATTGTCAGAGGTCTCGTTTCTTATTTTATCAACTTCATCAAGAATATGGTTCTGATTATAATTCTGGCGTGTAAGGGTGTTATGTTAATTTTGTAATTAACATCTGACTGAGCACTAAGCTGCTACCAGTGAAATATGTTGAGTTTTTTGTCACTAACATGGGATTCTTGGTCTCGGGAGTCTGAAAGTAAATACAGCAGAAACTTAGGACCATTGTTTTTGTTTGAGGTTGGGCTGTTTTTTCAGTACTTGAATCATTAATTGGTGAACTTCAAGTTTCTGTCGTTTGTAAAAACCCACCTTGTTCTTGTTGGAGAGAATGGAGATGGATGTTGGGAGGCAGTGAGGGATGGAGTGAAGTAATTAAAGTACGAAGTGACCTGAAAGCCCAGACAGGAGGCAGTAAAAGATGTAGTTAGGACTACATGTGGGAGGTCTTAGGGCAACTTGTAAGTAAGATGTAAACGGATATCTTTCTTTAGAGCGTGTTGTAAACTTTACCTCTGAAACAATATCCTTACCCCGATAATTTAAAACAAATTGACGTATGCATTCCGGTGCATATTTTAATCTTTAATACACCACACATAAAACGGCAGAATCAGAATAACTCAGATATATAAAACAAGATTTTTTTCTTTTTGCCCCTGAAGCAGTTTAGCCCAAATAAAATGAAAGAAATGAACACTGTTAAAATTTAAATTCTGTCATTTATACATTCACATATAAATCTATCTCATATAAAATCTCTGTTTCACTTTGATTAAAAATGAAGAAGCAACAAAAGAAACCGACATTAAAACATTCTGAAATTCTTTTGTTCCGTGTACAAAAAGTCAAGGGAGGGTTGATAAATGTTTCAGAAATCATGCATATCCCGTCTTGTTCTCCGTCTCTTCGCATATTCGTAACAAATTGTCCATTGTCTCCACTTCTATCTATTTAAAGGTTTTTTTTAGATTTTTTTTTTGCATATTATCAATCCATACACATTAGAATAAGAGCACACGCACACACATGCATGCACACATGAGTCACTGAATCAAAGAAACAAAAGCATATCAAATGCACATGCTTGAGATTCGGGCGCTCTCACAAAAATACACTCGCACTCGTATAAAAACAAAAAACACACTCGCATGCGGAGTGAGTCAGAGGCAAAGACACACACACACACACACACGCACACACACGCACACACAAAACCATTGGCTTGTTTATCCAGCTTGTGTTAGAAATCACTGCCAAGAAGCAGGGGTATCCCACAAGCCCTGTAGCCAAGAGACCAAGGCTGATAACCAGATTGAAACTTTCTCTCTCTATGTGTGTGTGTGTGTGTGTGTGTGTGTGTGTGTAAGTTCTTGTTTGTGTATAGTTGTGAGGACCGAACAAAACATATAAACCGTGGGGAGTGAGGACATTTTGGGAAAGTGAAGACATTTTGTCTGATCCTCACAACTTTAAAGGGCCTTTTTGGGGTAAGACCTGAATGTGTGTACGTGTGTGTACCTGTACCATATGAAGTGAGGACATTTTCACTGGTCCTCACAACTTTAAAAGTATTTTTCCGGGTTAAGACTTGGTTTTAGGCTTAGGGTTAGAACTAGGTTTGATTAGAAAGTTCGATTGTATCTTGATACTTCTGATTTGTGCACCTTATTTGTTTCCCATTAGTGACTATGTGACTGTACATAAATGGTGTGTTTTCAACAAGCAGAACAGTTCACTTTGGTCTGGTAAGGTATGTATTTTCTTGCGTTTCCAATAGGAACAGAACCAAAATAACCAGTCCGTACAGTTACATTTTTCGGTACCCTTCTCTTGGGCTGTCGATTGTTGTCATCACACTGGAATGACATCACACAAAATATCTCGCTGAAGCGGCCATCGGGCACAGCACTCAAAATGCAAGCTTGACCGAGGGCTTTACCATTCCAAACCGTACCATACTGTACCAAACCAAACTGTACCGTGATGGAAACACGGCTTAAATGTATGCATGTGTGCTCAAATGCAGCAAGTGTGCTGTCTGTTTTCACAAGCATGTGGGTTTGGTATTAAAATACGGTAAATTTGGGGTCATCGTTCCTTCCTTAATCCCTCTGACCTGCCTTTGAAGGCCTGGTCTTATTGCTCGCCTTTCCCTCTGCAGGTCACTCTCCTTGGAAAGAGGTTCGTAGTTTGCCCCACCCCCCACCGCCACCGCCAAAATTGCCTCACCAAGGATCTCTTCCAACTGCACTTAAATGCTCTGTGACAATCATATTTATATTATTTGAACATTTTTGTTCCTGCAAATGAATGTTTCATGTTGTTGCACGGATCTCATTGTGCGAGATTTTTTATGTAGCCTTTCATCAACTGCTTTAATAAAATATTTAAAAGGGAAATTTATTGCAGATGGTGAGGTGAGAAAGCAGTAGTTATTACTCATTGCTATGAAAGAAACTGGATATGCTTAAGGATTTTTATTTTTTTTCATCATTACTATTATTATTAATAGTATTGCTTGAGTACACTTCATCACTACCAGATCTCAGAAACACAAAACACATCACAGAAGTTTACCATTCCTGCTACAGTAAACACTAACTCATAGGCCAATGAAAAACTATGGGGCAAAGGAATTTTCACTCTTGCTTTACAACAGCTGTGTCTTGCAGAGAAAATATGTGAAAGATTCATATACCAAGTTACACTGCTTCAAAAACCAAAGAAAAGGGCACATTAGTACAAAACAAAGCAACAAAATAATAACAAAACTCTGCACAGCAAGATAGAAACTTAACAAAAGGACTCAATAAGACGCTGCTTGACAGAAAGATGGCTTTTATAAAAGGAGAAAGTATTTCGGATCTGAAGAAAAAAAAAGCTATATCTATGATGGGTATATACTCATATTTTTTTAATATTGAAACTCTCTTTGACCTGTAATTTTATAACAGTCAAAATATGGTCAGTATGTAGGTCAGCTATCTTAGATGACTAACAACGCGGATATCTATTTCCATAATCTTCTTTTTTGACTGAGCACTGAACTGTTTTTACATTCATATGTTGTTTAAATCACTTAAATTGTGGTTGGAGCACTCTGCAAATAAACTAAAAGCACATTGCCTTAGATTTTCTATTGAAGTTAAAACCTTCAGAGCATGAGTCAGATCAACATTGGGCTATCAGTTTCTGTCACACCCTTATTTACACCATCAGCACTTACACGATGCTGGTACAGCACACCCACCTCGTGAATGAGTCCATTGTTGTTTGCCGTAATCTCTTTTACTTTCATCTTTGTTTTTAAACTTCAGTTTCAAAACACAGTGATCCATTTTGTGTCTGAAAGTCAGTGTTGGCGAGGTCAATTCGACATACACAAACTGTTACAACCAGAAACACAAGTAAGCAAACTGCACACATGCATGCATGAAAATACACCCATACATTGTCAGAGCTAAAAAAAAAAAAAAAAATTACCAACAGGCGCTTTTTTAACTGCTCCACATGCTCAACAAATCAATACAATTATCTTTTGTTCTTGGGATGTGTTTTCTTTCCCAATAAAAATCGAAATGTATTTTTATATTCCTAATACACATCTGCAAAATGTTCAATGACAACACAGCATCTGGGGAATGAGGTAAGTCTTTGTCCCGGCAAACAAATATGCGCATGCTATTTTCTGCTCTGCCAAGATCAGATATTTGGGGCAAGGTGTTCGTAGATTCCTCATGGGTCTCTCTTGGGATTCATGTTTTGTGCTTCGTCTTCGGTCTGAGATAAATCAAAAACCTTTTGACTTTCCCCTCCAAGGAGAGAGTGCAGGCAAGGAGGAACTGTGAGCTATGCTGAGGAGAATGCGGGATGCCTCTCACAGAGAAAAACACAGAAGAGGGGAAAACATAAATAAAGCTATTTCTTCTCATTATAATACTGTTCGGGTTTCTATTTTTATGTTGCGATGAGGAACTTCCATGTCACTTTAACTGACAATGATTTGACACAGCAGCCTTTTCCGCGTTATAATATTGCATGTTTTTGTTATTACTCAATGTGACTTTATTGTGACATTCCATAATGTCTTGTTTGCCTGTTGAAATAAGCAGCAATTTCACCAGTGTTTATTGTTCTATAACTTGTCAGTGTCAGACTTAATGGTACCCTTTTTTATAAACATTCTTAACTGTGCTCTTGTCAGTCTGGCATGAATATTTCCCGCAGTAATAGTGGATTTCCAAACTATTCCTTAGGGATGGGATAAAAGCAAAGTGCTGCGTTTATGTTTGTTATGTGGTCCTTAAAGTCCATTTGAACTCTTTCATGATCTATTTATCTTGACTGCCCATTAATCTATATGATGCATCACTGACTTGACTGCATTTATGACAACGGAATGACTCACCAACTTGACATTTGTACATCTTATTCTCTTACAGTCATCCCCGTCTCTGTCTGTGTGGCTCGCTGGTTTGCAGTGTCCCATCACACCAACACTTCATTTTGACTTAAAGGTAATGTATAAATGATGCTTGGGTGCTGATACAACTTTGGTAATGAAGCAGAATTGGACTTGTATTTGTAATCAACGGTGAACAGAAATTCACTTTTGGAAATGAATGTTTCTTTTGGTATGATGTCTAAAAGAGAATGGACATAAATGTGCAGATGTAGCAAGAACAACAGCTTGTAACCAGTGGCCATCTACTAGACAGATGTCTGGAAGACTACTGACATTTAATATAATGTACTGCACATGTAATGCATTTAACGATCTTTATACATTTTTTTTTTTATTTTCCCTGCAAAAAATCTAATGCTTCACAGATACTGCTTTACAATACCCTTGTACAATATACGCCAGCATTACTACTCTCAAAAAAACAAAAGTATACCTTAGTAAATGCACTTATGCATGCACAGTAAGTGTACATATTCTTCCACCAGTGTTCTACCAGTTCGCAAACATTTGTAGGTGACAGGTATTTTACCTTCATCTCCCACTACAGATGATTGCATTTTCCCCTGCAAGTGCAGGTGCGTTTACATTCAGACGCAGCGACTTAAATGTTAACATCATACATAATTAAACAAATATGTGCACTGCTGCCATTCATGAAAGACCAAATGAACTATATACTGTGTATGTCATGATCGCAATGAGTTTTTTTACTCACTCCAAACCTCTCTTGCATGAGCTCTTCTTTTTGTGTTTTCTCCTCTCGTTATAGAGCTGAACCTGTCGTTGGATGAAGGTAAGATTTCACTGTGCTATCAAACTAACAAGAGATGTAATAAGATGAGAAGTATGACAAATATTAATCAAAGTATCTGCTGCCGATCTTTGTTTCTCGTGGTTTATGGTGCGTGTGTGGGCGTTTGTGTAGGTGTGGTGTCGAGGGTGAGTGGGGTGCAAGTTTAAGCAGAAAAAAGGTGTGGCGTTGTCAACCGGCTTGTTTCCACCTGCCAGAATCACATATGAGTAGTGCTGAGCCATACCTGAGTGTGTTTCCTGACACTGGGGTTAAATTAATGAAAAGACTGACAGTTGACCTTAAACCAAAAAAAAAACTTTGGAGTAATCTTCCCACGGTGGAGGATGCACACACTTGTGGACACAGACAAAACTTTATTGAATCTGTCTCCACCTTTGATTTTATTTGTTTTCTCTCTTTTTTCCCACAGTAGTTTAATGTCAGCAAATCAAAATAATGATTCATGTGGCATTGGATCTGGAATAATGCTTGTCTTTAGAAGGAAAAATCAGATGCAAATGAATAAACATGTTGCATCTTTTTTTCTCTTTACTGCTGCAATGTGCAGGATTTATTTCGAAAACAATGTAGTGTTGATACTTACTTACATCGTCTACTGCTGTGAAAAGAAGAAGCTTGGCCATCTGTTTTCTGTTTTTTCGCTTACCCAGCAACTCCACCTTCATCAGTGTCCTTAACCACGTGTTGAGAGGAGAGAAATCCTTTAAACTTGCTCAAGTGGAGGTGTACGTTCAACTTAAGGCAGGGCAAAAACAGCATTAAAAAAGCTCAATGTTCCCCAGTAATCAAATCGCATCACGCCAGTCCCTAAATCTTTGTCAACAAAATGCAATTGTTATAATGTGTTTATTGAAACTTGGGCAAGGTTTTATTTAATCATGCCGTGCTCTAACAGCACTGGTGGTAGATGAGAAAAACACACAATCTTTCATCACACCATCATCATTGGGAAATCCAATTTGTTGCTATTCCTCTCACCCTGGTGCACACCACGTATGTGATTGCTATGTGGTATCACGTAAAAATAACACGGAGTAAACTCTGTCACCAATGTGTGTTGCACGTGTCATAGCGGTTTAATTTATCTGGTGATCATCGGAGTAATGCTGCGTGTTGGGAAGGCAGGTCCCTGCAGAGGAAGTGTACATGCGTGGCTATATGTGTGTGTCCGTAAACATGACTGCTTCTATTTTATATAGTTTCACAAATGCAGAAGCTGATAAATTAAGCAATTTTAAATTTGAGACTGACCCCAGCCTTTCATCCAGTGTCAGCTGGGATTGGCTCCACAACCATGGATGGATGGATGGATGGATGGATGATTGAGATTGTGCCCAAAGAAGAATGTGTTGGTGTATGAATGACATTTCACAGTTTGCATGTTTCAGGACCTGCAGCAGTTGCACAACCTGATTACTCTTTGCTTCATTGTCATTGTCCAGCCACATTCAGCTGCTGAATCAAGGTCAAAACCCATAAAATAATTCATATTTAATTTCCTGCTTCCTGTATGTAGCCTGGTTTCCTTGGTGTAACCTCACCACTGTGGTTATTGTTTTACAAACCACATGTAGCCTACAGTTCTCATACGTTTCTTTTACAGGTTTATAAAACTACCTAAATATTTGTGAACATCACTTCACAAGCTGAAATCTTTTACCCAAACACAAGCATCACCACAGACGCAACCATACAATTACAGTAGGTTGCATAAGACCATTTAGACTTGGACCTTTTGACCCCCTTTACACACAGAGCCACAATCCAGCAATGCAGAAGTTTACCATTTTTGTGTAATGCAAATGTGAATTCATTTTATTGTGAAACAGTATTACGCCAAGTGTGTGTATTTGTTCAAAGCAGTCACATTATAGAGATTTGTCTTCCTTATGGGGACAAAAAGAAAGTCCTCATAACATAAATTATTACATTTTTAAGATGAAGACATCAGGTTAGGCCAGTGGTTATTGTTAAAGTTAGAATAAGTCTTCAGGAAATTAATGCAAGTCAATGTAATGAAGTCATGGAAACCAGACTGTGTGTGTGTGTTTGAGAGAGAGAGAGAGAAAGAGAGAGAGAGAGGTGCATTAAGGTGCTTCTGATGTTCTAGAGGCTCGGCCCCTCTGGCTCCAGGCAGCTGGAGTTCTCCAAATTAGCCTAGCACTTCATTATGCATCTCCTCCGCCATTACCCAACATCTATCCTCATCTCATCCTCCTTACTGAACCTAAACTCTCTCCCTTACCACAGTGTCCTTTTTCATCAACTTGACCTGAGAGAAAGTGAAGTAAAATGATCGACAAATGCAAATAATTCCTTATTCAACCACACAATGGTTACAACTAACCACCTGCTTTCCCCTGCTCTACTCCTCCTCTCTTGTCCTCGTACCCCTTTCTCCCCATCCATCTCTCTTCCCCTTTCCTCCTTCCCCTTCCACACCTCCCTCACCTCTCTAACTCCCCTCTGCTTCACATATTTAGCTCCAGGTAAAACAGTGAGCCAACCCTTATGTTGCCTCTGTCTGTGAAGCTTTTGTCCTCATCCTTATAATTGCACCGAGGATCGATAAAGTGTGCGTGTGTGTGTGTGTGTGCGCGTGCTGCATGTGTTGGTGTCTGTGAATTTGTGTGTATGTGTCTACTGTACATGTGTGTGTCAGACAGAAAGACTAAATATGGAGGAAGAGGGGTTGTGTGTTGGGAGCGCGCTGGTTTGTTTATGTATGTGTGTGTTCTGTGCTTCTATCATTGTGAGGACCAGAACTTATAGACCTTGTTTTCAAAGTGAAGACATTTTAGTTGGTCCTCACAATTTCAAATGTTTGTTGTTGTTTTTTGAGCGTTAAAACTTGATTTAGGATGTGATTAAATGAAAGCACTCGGAAATGCATTAATTGAATGACTGTCCTCACAAAGATAGACATACGAGTGTGTGTGTGTGTGTGTCTGTGTGCACATCCGTGTGTCTGCACTGGTGTCTGTGAGTTTCCCTCCTTTGCTTTGTATCTGTTGCCTACGGTGCAATACACTCACAACTGGGTTTTCAATTGTGCGTACACACACACAGACACACTCACCGCCCTGCAGTGAGGTTGTTGGCAGGTGTGTTAAGCTTATGTTAGCATTAGCCGCGTTAGCTTAGCCGCCGCCACTGTGCCCCGCAGTGGGTTACAGTGGAAGCCAGGGATTTCTCGTTGTTTCAGGGCTGAGGGGAGGGCCTCCGTAGTGAGTGCATACACACATGCAGACATATTGGGGGCCTGAGGGAGGGCCAGTAACTGAGCCACCAGCCAAGGGAGCTGGACCAATTACATTGTTAGGATAAATGTAGCGCCGGCTATGCATGGATTGTGGTACTTAACAGCTGGCGCGAAAAAGAAAAACCCTCCCTTCTTCCCTTGCCTTGCCTTCTGCTTTTCGCCTGGGCACTTTTAAATGGAGGGGAATTTAAAAACAGATTTATGGGTCAGTTAAATATAGTAGGCATAACTGATTCCCTTACCAACCACCCCTCCTCCATAACTCCCTCCATCCATCCCTCCCTTGTATCACCGCCACCCTTCCATTCCCCAGTTTTTGTCTCCTTTTCCCTCCCTTTGGTCTTTTATAAAATGATATATCTCTTAAAAAGAAGCGAACAGTTCTCCCAGTGGAACGCTCAAACACAAATTGACAATCCAGGCCTTGTGGTTTAATAGGCACCCTGTATCAGTCTCCTCAGCCTCCCCTCCTTTTTCCTTCCTTCTATCTCTGGCTCCCTCCCACCTCCCTCTTTTTCTCCTGTCTCTTATTCTCCTGACCAACAAGGACTTATTAGATGAAGCCTTAACTAAATTTGAGTTAATGAATTATTCTAACACCTACAATGTGATTATTGTAATTAATGGGCCACCGACGTACTTACCTTCACACCAGGTTTTTCTAAATGAACATCTTGCACAGGTCTTATGTCTTTCTTTTTGACACAGATTTAATGCTTCCGGTCTGCCTTTTAATCCAACAACCATGCATTTTTGAATAGAAATCTGGGTCTGATATTCAGGTTTTCTCTTGAGTATTTATGTATTTTTTTCTTTCAGAGCAAGGGTGCGAGGATTACCGTGACTTCAATGAGTCAATTTTATGTCAGAACTACTTTCTGACGGAGCTGTGACCTCACAAAATGAATTTGCCATTTTGTCAGCAACCTTAGGTCCATGTGAATCAGACAATGTTTGCTTTTCTATGACAAGCATCATTTGATAATTTGGCCTAGTTTTAGAGGCAAACAGGAACTCTCCTTAGTAGCATTGCTATCTTGTTTATATTCCCTTTTTTTAAGCTTTTCCTTTAAAATTCTTCTCGCGGATGGGGGGATGTTTCACTAAAAATGTGTTTACCTCACCATACTGAGACTTGTAAATGCAATGGTTAGCAGGTTTTCAGCAGCGTGCATGGAGGTGCGAATCTCCCTCCTTACCACACGCTAGCCTCAAGCACCAACACTCAGACATGCACAAATACTTTCTTCATACACACACACACACACACACACACACTGCTGGCTGCTGCCTTCTTCTAATCCACCGCACCAGCACAATCCACTTTCAGGGCTTTGCTGCTGCAACCCTGCCAAACAGGCCACAAGTTTGGTGCCTTCTCCAAGACATACAGTTCCAGGCCATGTTTGAGATTCTGTTTCAGGAGCAAACACACAGACCAGCACTGTTCGAAGTCCTCACAGTATAAAAGCAGATAATGTAGACAAAAAACCTTGGTGTCACTGCTAGTTCACAAACTCAGCCAAGCCTTTCATTCCAAAGCCAATGTGAAGGGGGCAAACATTCAGTATACTTTGATTTTCAAACCACTTAAGAAGATTCAGTCATGCTTAATCCAGTTTCTCAGTCAAATTCCCCTCCAAGCTGCTGGTTATGGCTGAATAAAGTGTATACTCGAGCTACTGCTGTTGCTGCTATTGTTGTAGCTCCTGCACTGGGTGTTGTACCCCTCTTGTTAACCCACACAACCTGAGCAAAAATATCATTTTCTCCACACTTATAAATACCACAAAAAAATCGAAAGAAAATCAAGTTTAAAAAGTATGAGTGAGGGTACAGTAGAAACTTATATGAAGCTATAGGTATTGTAGTTTTTATTTATTAACCATATAGATACTAACTGAGACCAGTATTCATTTATATTCTAGTCACATCTGCACATTTCTGACTAAACCCGGACAGATTCATGACTTCAGTTTGTGTTTATTGTTACAACCAAACCTAAATGTGTAGGATAAGGATTGGTGGAACAACGAGCAGCTCTAACTGGCACCAAGCACATGGGCAACAGATTTTGACCACTTGGTCTGCAGATGTTTTGCCTCACTCACCAGGTGCCCTATTTACTTTCCTTTTATGGCTGAAAGGAGGGCTGTACAAATTGCAGGCTTCATTTAAAGGAATCAATTAGCTGTGTTCTAAGTTGTTTACAGCTTGTGCAATGTGCCTCTCAATAGATGAAATTGCTGTAGAACTGGAATGGATACATGCTAATGTGTCTTGTATCTCAAAATAATATTTTTTTGGAATCCCTTACTGCAAACCAGCTTGAATATGTCAGAAGAAAATCTCATAACCATTCCATTTGTCACAAAGTTTGCAGTCCTGTATTAGCTATCAATACTGTATTGATACTTAAGAATAGATCCAGCTGAAATATTGTTCTTTTGTGGGATTTATTTTAACAGAGGAAGTTAAAAGGTTAAAGTTATGAATTTTCTGCAATATGCAGCATGTTTCACAAACCCTGCAGTTGATGTTAATATATATGGGCCTCTTCTTATGTTACTTTAGCTGCTTTAGTCTTTGTGTCACTGTTTAATACATAATGCCCCACGTAGTTACATATTTTGCATCATTTTTTTGTCTTTCCTACACGGGATCTGCCAAACCAGCCGACCTATACTAAATCTCCCAGGTATGATCATTGTGTAGAGATGTGAGGAGTATGGGTTTGACCTATGTGGACCCGCAGCTGGTCTGTGTGCTCTGTGCCTCCAGGAAAAATGCAGCCCAGCACTGATGAGAATCCCTATAATTGGCCCAAACCTGCACACAGGGCCTCAAGGTCCTCCATTCTACATTGCCAATGAGAGAGTGAAGCAAACGGGTCGAGAGAGTAAAACAGAGAAAGAGTGTTCACCTGACTGAAGATGCAGCTACATGTTTCTCTCTGTGAAAAGATGTTGTTTGGGAGTAATGAGGAAGTTCATTTCAGTTTCATGATGACTTTTCATGCAGAATCAATCAGCTACCAAGTAGACCCCGACAACTCACTTCCTGTTATTTCTCTATTGTCTCTTGTTCTTTACATTATATTTTCTTTTTTAGCACAACTTCTCTTTGCCACCTCGATCCATGCATGCTCCATCTCCTCATTTTCACCTCCAGTGCATGTGTGTCCTGTATGCCTGTGTGTATTGTTCACCACTGCACGTGAGCTTGCTATCTCGTAGCCACAATTCTGGGGTTGGCTGTGGAACAGAACAACCGGAGGGCACTAACTTTCCCAGGTTCCCCAACCCCTCCCTCCTGTTTCTCTTTCCCTGTATGTTAGCCATCCAAGAATATGCCAGTCAGGTCCTGGGCAATCTGCATGCTGCCCTCCTGCCATCCTCCATTACTCTGTTCTGTACATCCCTTCCCAATTTTGCATTTCCATTTTCTCCTCCTTCACCCTATCTTTGCATCTTTCTGTGCCATTTTTTCTTGCATGCATGCTCTCTCTTCTTGTCCTCTGTGGCCTTTGGCAGGCACTGTAAACCCACTGCATGTAGTGGTGTTTCATACATAGCTCAGTGCAATATGTGGTGTGGTGACTTCCTCTGGACATGCTGCCATTATTGCGGGCAACTTGATTTTGCTCCAGTGTTGCAGAGAAAGGCAGACTACAATTTGAGAGCTTATACAGTAAATGAATGCATCACAACAATACTAAGAAGCTTGTATATGTTTACCTTTCAAGTAGCCAAATATGTGTCTCTATATGCATTATTTGGTAATCCTTGCATTAATAAATTAAGCCATGCACCAGTTCATGCAGGACAATAGTCATATGCCCCAGCTGTAATCAGCTGACCGACAGCTGACTGCAATCTATTAGTTACAACCCAATCACAGCACAGAGTCACAGACATGGTTTAGGTGTGCAGTGCAGCCGGCTGTGTGTGTGGAACAATCACTGATCTGAATTGTTTATTCATGTAAAAATTGGTTTCTTTCTTTACTTGTTTCACCCTTGTGTGTGAAATCGCCAAAGACAGGACATGTGCTAGTGATATCTAGCGTCTTTTCAGGCTGACTTCTGTTATTTTTTTCATCGACTGTAGTTGGTAACACTGTCAAACAGTCTCCAAACACAAGATAATGAATTGTCGCATTTTCGCTGTCTACATGGAAATATGAGGCCACCTCTGCGAGGCGTCTTAAAACATAGTTTCAGGTCCCCTAAAACGCGGTCTCCCTGTGGACAAAGTGCCTCTCGGACAAAAAAAGTTATGCGTATTCACCTGAACCCATTTCCATCTGGACAGCCCCTCACTCTCCTCCCTCACACATTTGTTGCTACGCCAATGCTGCCTCACAACGCTGCTGCTGGCAAAGCTTTGCCGCCATCACCCCAGCCCCCACCTTTCTCGGCCTTGCGCTCCCTGTTTTGTCTTAGCATGTTGCTTAGTCATTCCAGGGAGCATCTGAAGAGCAGACACATCAGCACCAAGTGTAGCTGCATTTCATTTGGCGAAATAGTTTAATTCAGAATGTTCTGAAATAGACTTATAATTAGAATCGAATTGTGACTCATAATTTCTTAAAACGTTACAGATCATTAGTCAGGAATTAGCACTCTTGCCTTTGCACAAGGGCCTTTCTGCATGGCGTTTGCATGTTCTCACGTGTGTGTGTGGGTTTTCTCCGGGTTCTCTGCTTTCCTCCCACAGTCCAAAAACATGCAGATTTGGGGATTAGGCAAATTGGACACTCTACATTGACTGTAGGTGTGAGTGTAAGAGTGGATGGTTGTTTGTCTCTATGTGGCTGGGATTGGCCTCACGCGACCCTCATGTGGAGGATAAAGCGGTTGAAGATGAATGAGTGAATGAATGAATAGTCACAAGTTGATTTCTTTTGGTCGGCTACATTTGTCCTGATGTGACTTTTCCACAGTGCACAGATTTATCCACAGATGTGGTAATTGGTCAGAATCAGCTTGTGAGGATTCATGGGAGAGATAGAAAAGTAAGCCAGAACTTGAGTGTTATTCAATATAAACTATATTAAATAATACAGACCAGTAAGTAATACTGTAGTTAAATCTAAAAGTTATTTACAGTAAATGCTATATAATTCTATTTCATGTGTACTATGTCTGGCCACACAGATATAAATGGTAGTCCTTTGTGTCTTTGTGAGTCATATCAGTGTGTCGATAAGTCATGCTTGAGGGGCAGTTTCTCATTTTGGATCTCAGTTCCTGGAAGTCTGGGAGAGCTACATTTATTCTGTACAGTCTGTTCACACCTGAGCAAATGTGAAAAGTAACACGAGAGTAAATAAATAAATAAATAAATATATTAAGAGATTCCACACTCAGATTTGACCATTTTGACACCCAACACAAAGAGGGACATTTTTTTTTTAAAGAAGATTTGAACGTATATTTGACTAGGTACCACTTTTTTGTTGTGATTTATTTTTTCTCTCTTTTTTTGCCCAAATGATGTACCTGACAATAGCAGCTAAATATGTTTGGCTTCATTTTGTAGGCTTTTCGTGCATAAACCATCCAGCTTATTTATACAAACTAGGGGCTATTGTCAGTGGGTGGGATGAAAGAGTGAACAGACCAATGGGCAAATGTCCTGTTGTTATTGAATGTTATTGACTGACTGTGTAATCACACTGTATAAGGATTGATGGGACTTCACTGTAGGCCACATCTGCATGGTAACAAATGAGAGGAAACACAGAAGCTATACTGTAGCAAGACCTCCCTGGAAAAGGACTGATTAATGCAGACTCCTCCAGGGGTAAGGATGGAGGGATGGATGGATTGATGCTAAAGAGGAGAACCTGGCAGCTGGTTCTTAATGCTACAGGGAGAGTGACGATAGGGAGGGAGGGAGGGAAGGAGAGAGAACGTCCGGGGGCAGGCATGCAGGAATGAATACACATAAACTACACACGTGGGGAGGATTTTGACTCTTTAATCTTGCCCTGTGTTGCTTTGATAAGGAGAGAAATCCCCCCCTTGCAACGAAGATAGAGCTGTTCATCTTTTGTCTTAAAGTTATGGGCATATTTATGCATGAGCTGTTTATTTGTGTCAGGCTTACAAATTAATTTCTCAGAGTTCTACAAAAAAAAATAGTGTCTCCCAAGTTAAATGTGACTTTGCAGAGTTTGGGGACATATCTCTGTATTGATTGTGTTGCATCCGTTGATAATGAATCGCTTCCTTGGCTGTAAGTGCTTTGTGCATACCAAAATATCGCACGGTGTCGCATCACTTTTAGTCTTCCAATCAAGTTTCTCAGGAGTCTCTAGTCATTAAGTGCAACGCAGCTCTCCAAAATGAAATCTCTACAAATTGGGACACGAGCTCTGACAAAATGACTGCTGACAAAAGGAAGGAAAAACTTCACTACCCGTCCACTGATGGTAATGTATGATTATCAAAGTGTTTTCAGTGTTGACACATAAAGATGAAGAAACTGTTTTTTTTGGCAGGCTTCAATTTAAAAATTCCCCCTGTCTCTCTCTCTCACACACACACACACACACACTCTGTTCACTTCCAGGCTTTGATGTCCCTGACCTTTTTATTATAGCTTGTCACAAACCAGTGCAGAACCAGACTGTCAACTTGCCATTGCCTCCTGCCACATTCCGCAGCGACTGCAACCAGGAAGCCATTTTTTTTTTTATTTGAATTACTTCTGTGTCACTGGCACACACTCAGAACAGTCAGAAGTCATGCACTGGAGCACTGCCTGCATGCTATCAACTTCAAAGATGTGCACAGTCTGCTGTGCAATTAAGAAGCAACAGAGTGCATAACAAAAGAATGAACAGGTGACTGCAAGAGTGCTGGTTAAAATTATAAGATGAAGAGCAGTACTTATATTAATACTATGTGTAGTTGTGGGTGGTCCTCTATTATCCATCATTCAGATCTGTGTAATGCTGCCATTTTGTTGTACAGTACTGTGTATATTTACATATTTACCCCTACAAACAGACTGTAACGCTGCTCGGTTAGCCGGTGTGCTCTTGTGTGAAGGATACCTTCATGCATCTGTTTATGATCGTGTCTGCTGGCTTTTTCTGTTTCTTTGGACGGTTCTATCTCCCTCCTTCTAGACAGTTACTCATGCACTTAATTTATGGCACACCTGCAGTGTGTGTGTGTGCATGTGTGTGTACATGCCTGTGGATCTGACTGTGTGGTAACTCTCAGGCTCACCACGGAGCTGTTGACGAAGGAATGCTGCTCCCTCTGACTCACCTGATGATTTGTATCTTACTCTGTGATCAGCGCAGCGGGCAAATCCCACACAATAGGAAGGTGATGACTAATACACAACAGCAGTGTTTTTTCAATTCAGAGCTCACGATGGAAACATAGAAGTAGGTCCCAAAACAGTGCTGGATAATGCTGGTGTGGTCTGGAAGGAGTTTAAGAGAAAAAAACAAACAAAAAAAAAAAAAAAAGCTTAAATTCCCAAAAGCTGGAGTAAAACAGTTGAACCTGTTTTACAATATCGACAAGTTACCACATATGAGGTGAACAGTAGTCGATCACACATACAAGTGTATCAGACACCTACTCTGACTAACCCACATGTACCCACAGAGCCTGGCTCCTCATGAGACATACTACAGAAGGACATTAGATATGGACTAAGCCGGCATAATCACATAATCAATGACTAAAGAGTTCAGTCCGCTGCCCTTTCTTTAGACAGACACTGACAGACGGGCAATGGGAAGGAGCTGGGTGGGTGGTATTTAAAGTTCACATGTGTAAAAGCTTTGAGTGCAGCCTTGGATGGATGGACGCACTCATTTACATTTCTACTTCTTTACTCTCATGTCTGTCTTCTAAAGTGTGGTCTACAAACGATCACTCCAGCATGCTGCCATGTCTGTCTCTATCTCTCTCTCTCTCTCTCTCTCTCTCTCTCTCTCTCTCTCTCTCTCTCTCCCTCCCTCCCTCTCGCTTGCTCCCTCTCTTTCTCAACTGTCAGATGTGTAAATACGAGCCATGCTTCCAGTAAAGCCTTTAGGCTAGCGAGACTACAGCCTAATTATGTGCAGTATTATTTAGAGGACACAGTTGTTAGAACGGTTACTGTTACTTGGCTGAGGTAAGGAAGACAGATCTCCACAGGGGCAACATATTCTATGTGCATGTAAGTCAGCTATAGAAATGGCTGCGACTCCACTCGTGTTTAGTCCTAGTAAACTAACCATGTATCTTCACGTGAGATTTCAGAATCATTGTTGATGATAATTTACTTTATTTACTATTTATTTATCTTTTAAGCTGCAGAAAAAAAACATCCTTTTTTGTCAAATAATCATGTTTAAGAGGTTGAGTCAATCAGCAAAATTCAAGTCATGTCACTTAAGTTATATGGCGCAACGCCGAAACTCACAAATGTGCTTTAAAGCCCTTGTTCAATTTGTGCTACATGTGACAACTTTTTAAAGCACAGTTTCCTGCACGTATTTGCAGCTGGCTGCGTGTCATTACACTTACCTGTACCAGTTTCACTGCTTGATAATGATGTGTGAGAGAAGTGAATTGACAAGTGGAGTCAAAAGGTGTCGGCTGTAATTATTCAACCACAGCAATGGGAATGTGTAAAGTTTGCACAATGGAATCCCTATAAAATTCCTCCGGGGCTAATAAAAATGCCTGATATGTTAAGTCATGATTTACTAAAGACAGACTGTTGATTGTTGTTCAACACTTCTTAAACAGAGACTCTGCTGCACCCACGCACTTGTATGGCTTAAGACTGATTTGCATATTTGTTACAAACGACTGAATTATATCAGCATAAGCTTTCACTGCTTTATTGAAGCACATTTGGCTAATTACAGCCTTGTCTTCTTGGGTATGATGCAACAGACTTTTTTTTTGCCATTCTGGATGAATGAGGAGCATCAGTGGTAGAGATATTAGATTTGGCTGAAGTCTCTTAACACTGCGAGAGTAAAAACTCCTGCACTTTCATGTGACTTTTACTGCTCTGCCATAAAGCACAGATTGGTGCGATGATGATTGTCCTTCTGCAAGGTTGTCCCATCTCCACTCATGATCTGTGGAGCAATGCAGGTGGTTCCTTTGACCTCATAACTTGCTCTTTACTCTGATATGCATTATCGACTTATATAGGCCATGTGTGCGCCATCATTTCCATTCAATTACATTTACCACATCTGGACTCCTATCTAGGTGTAAAAAAACAACTTAAAGATGATCAAGGAAAAATGAGAGGCGTCTGAGACATTCACTTTGTAACCACGGTGTATGAAGAGTAGAGTTACTGCATGTGAATACTGTGACTGAGTCTTAAAACTGTTAAACTTTCTAGTGCTTAAATACCAGTTTATGGTTACATTTGTTTTATAAAATCATTTCAAAAGTGAAAGTTCAGAGGAAAAAGCTACAGTATGCAGATGTTTGCCTGTGTTTGCTGTTATGTCTGCATGCAGTCTGCCGTCTGCCGACATTAAACCATATGTTTGTGATAAGTAACAACACATGGCAGGAGTGTGGGATCCTGGGAAAGAGAGGAGAGAGATGAGGCCCATACATCCTGGGCTGGGAAGGAAACAGGAAAAAAAAATAATAGAGACGACAGAACAGATCCCATCTTTATTAGCAGGACTTGGACAGCAGGGCTACGTGTCCTTTTGAGCTCAAGTCATAGCTTATTAAAGGAGTAGAAGTTTATCTTTTCCCGTTTTTTTTACTTTGCAGCATTTTTTAACCGCACTGTCTGACAAGGTGATGAGAGCATGAAACTACCTAAAGGGGATCAGCATTAAGAAATGGCCAGCGGCTGGTGGCAGTGAGCAGTGTAGTGGCAGAGCTGCTACTCCAGGCCCTGCGGCCATGTGACAGTGATTTGGTCTAGTTCAAATAACAGCTGTTTGTGATTCCAGGGGAAATTAGAAGCAAGATTCCTCTTGAGATGACAGCCGCTCACAACTTCATTTATCTAAGTGAGGTGTCCTCATATCTCAGACTCGACCGTCTTGTGGAAACAAACTACCTTCTTCACACAGCTTTCTGATGAGTGATGCTGTCACATGACTTAATCTCTTAGACTCTCTTTTGTCTCTTGGATCAAAAGAAACGATTGTCAAAGTTTTTTTTCTTTGTTGTTCTTTACTTTCTTCATCTCACTCCTCCTTTTTATCTTGTTATTTTTTCTCTGTGTGTCACGCCAGGTTGCACGAGTGTCACCTGTTGATGTGCACATGAAGCTGTCCTCCTGCCATACTGAAAATACGATTATTGGGCCGTCCCTGCTCTCTGGGCACGTGAGTACTTGCACAGGACCAAGCTTCTCTCCATCCCCCAGCCTTCCCCTCCAGCTATCCCTGCCCAGTCCCGTAAAAATAACGCAGTCGAACCTGATTTAAAGAGGCTGAGATAATCTGTAAATGTAGCGGTATTATGCCTTTAAATGACTTAATTTGTGTAATCCATCACTTTTACGGTACTGTGCAAAAGTCACAATTAGTAGTGTTGTTTTAGCAATGCTATAATGACCATGCAGTATAATTATTTCTCATTCATTTTATTGGAACACATCCAGAAAATATGGGACATGTATTTATTTATTTTTTTGTTTAGAAAAACAGCTTCTAAAAGTGTCAAGTATTTAGTGTGATCTGAAGTGTGAACTAAATGCCAACAATCCCGGAATAATATAAATAATGGCATATGTCATGTCTTATGGAATTATTTTATATGTATAGCATCAATCATAGCATGCATTATCCCCTGCAATTAAACTAAAATCCTTTGTAAAATGGTTGGTAATGTATATATTAAACTATATTAGACAAACATGAATTCCACAATGCAAAACTTCAAGAACGTGTATGCACATTACTTTTAATTCTAAATTACACTGAAATTAACCTTTTCTGCCCCTCTGCCCCTTTTTTTGGGGATACGGAGAATTCCAGCTCAGCTACGAGCATTCCCAGCCTCCTTCCTCTCCGCTGCATGTCTTTAAGGTCATAATATTGTTGCTGTTCTCATGTTAAGTGCTTGTACCAGCTGACAAATGGGTGTATTTAATTAAAATTATATAGCCACCATAAATGGAGCTGCCATTATGGATAAGGAACCTTTATGGGGACCCAGAAAATTAAGCAGCTTCTTTGAAGTATGAACCACATCGTGGCTACAAATAGTAAAAGTTGTGGAGTAAAAGACATTCAGATAATATTTCCTTCTTTCCATAAAACACCTGGGTTTGATGTCAAACTTTATTGCCCTAGTAGAAGTATTAATTGGTTATTTTAAAAAGATTATATTGGCCAAGTTAAGAGTTTTATAAACTAAAAGGCACATTGGCAGCACATGTGTCTGTCTGTATGGGAAAGGGACATTGTGAAACAGACGGCTAAATGGAAACACAGCCTGAAATACTTTGAGCTAAGTCACCTGACCTCGAGGGAAGATGCTATAAAAGCCGACTTCTCTGTCCTTCTTCTTTTAAGTCAGCAGCTGACTATTTTCTCACCACAAAATGTAAAGTTTCTCTTGAAGAAGCAGGTGGGTTTTTTGTGTTGGTGTTGTTAAATTAACATTTAGGTTCATGTATGTACATTTTTAATTGCATGAATTGCAAGGAAACATTTAATACTTGCTTCAATGTAAATGAAATGTCACACTAGGAGACATTTTCTCCTCAAGTCAGCGTGAAAAAAAACAACATCTACACTCTGCCATTCAGTGAACTGTGAGTCTTGTTGCCGGTGCTTAAAGCAAAAAGGCTTTGTTGTCAAGTTATAACCACAAAAATAACTTCTCGCACCAGACTGCACATTGGCCACCAGTACTCCCACAAATATGCACTCATTCATCAAATCAATGCATTCCCCTCCCATTCACAGAGATCTCCTCCAGCAGAGAACAGCACAGCCCAGCGCAGCAGCAAGCTAGACATGTCTGTTGGAGACTTCACAATGGTTCAGCAAGCAAACATACTTCCCTTAAGGCCCTTGGGACAAACACAGCATCAAGCAGAGGGACTCAAGGAGTGGTTGCTGCTGTGTTTTTTTTTCTTTTGTGTATGTGTTCATCTGTGGGTGTGGGTGTGTATCTCTATGTGTGTTACTGCACCGTTGCATCTGTATCTTTCCTTATCAAGAGATCATCCAGATAGTACAATAGGCCCCCACTCTGCCAGATTGCTCATCATTATTATCAGCTTTTGGGTAAACGAAAAAGAATTAATTTTTTCTCATGATGATGTCTTCCGTCTTTTGCCGGCCCTGTGTGCGGCTGCTTGTGTCACACGCTGCAGCCAGAGTCACGCTGAAGGAGCGAAGCACGCGCTTTTTTGTTTTGGAGAAAAGGCATCACCACAGGGTTGGCTGAATGACACGATTTTATCCCTAGGCAGTGTTGCATATATTAATGTGACTGTAGTGAAAAATGAAATAGATGAAATACAACAGATGAGATTTTTTTTTTGACTTTTTTTAATTTCACTTTTTTATAGCCTTTGCTGATCCATCTTCACTTAAACTACCAACTCCTGTGGGCATCAATTATCTTTTTTTGTTGATAACTAATCATTAATTATGTAATGCACTGTGGTCATAGCTTATGGAAGGGAAGCCAGGCACAGTGATAGTTAGACACATTTTGCAATCAAATCCAAGTTAATTTACTGGAATTTCTCTTTGGCAAAGCAACAGTGTTTTTGATCCTGAATCTGAAAGTGCTCTCAGTGTAGCGGACGTGCACTCATGCATGGGTTGGCATAAATCCCTGAGCAGTGGGGGGGGGGGGGGGGGGGGGGGGTGAGGTGGGGGGTCCACCCAGGTTGGCACTCCACACTGGATCTGTCAGTGAAAACAGGAGGGGCAGACGTTCTTAACATTCCACAGAATGGCACCTTCCAAAGCGGATCCCCTGTCTACCCATTCCCCAGGCCCCAGATAAGAAGCTCATCCGTCATCTACTGGAGCATTAAATTTTAACTCTGGTTACCAAGTGTGGCCATTCAAACTTTTATCTCAAACCTTCTTTATCTTCTTTTCATTAAGTTCTCAAGCACTAATAGCCCTGCGAGTCTCCGCCGGGGTAAGGATGATGTTCTGAATAATGAAAGCTCATTATTTCTCCACAGAATGCTTGTTAATTCAAATGATGATATTAAAACTATAGTAGCCCTCAGCAGTCGAGTGATTTCTAGCATACTTTATCATGTATCAATATATACTCTGTTTGTCAAAACTGCCCCAAGCCTGGGCTGACATTCTCCTCCCATGGAGTGGAGTGCTTCAGCAGGGCCTGCAATACTCTAAGGTGACAACTGGCAGAGTTTGTGCCTTTAGGAAAGTGGGGGAAGGAGGGATTAAGGCAGTGATGGGGAGAAGGATGAAACTCAAAGAGTCGTCATTGTGCTCCCATGTCTATTCAACATTTTTCCATCATGCACATGCGAATCCCCACTCCCACCCACCCTTACGCACATGTCACACACACACACGGAAAAAAAAAAACACTCACATCTGTCATCCTCATCTCTCTCGCCTGATACGTGCACGTGTGAGCAGGCATTTGCATTTCATACTGTACACACACACACACATGAACATGAACACCCGTGGCCATTAACCTTAACCCTTATCTCTAAGACATGACATATGCCCAGGGATGTTGTTATAATGATTCAGAATGAATTTCCAGTCATCATACTTCCACCATTTCTGCATGGCAAGTGCAGCTGTAGATCAGGACTGTTTGTCCAGATGTTGAAGAGTTTTAATTTTTAGAGGAAAAAAATGCTGGATCAAAATATCAACATGCTGTATGTATGTGTTGTTGGATTATGCGATGTCTCGTTCGCCCAGGCACTGCGCTGTAGAGTTCTCCAAACAAATCTCACACAGTGATAAGTGTGAGTTTGACCTTTAGCCATAAAAACAAAATGGATTTGTTGTGCTCCGCTTTCCCCAACTGTGTTTATTACGGTTAAATTAGCTTGTCGCTTTCAAAAGAACCCACTATCTGTGCAGATGGCCTGGGTTTTAGGTGACCTGGAACCAAATAGTCTATGACACATTAAAATTAGGCAAAGCAAATTGAATGAGTCAAGTGCTGAAATCCCACTGAGGATTTCACTGCTCTCAATACCGTATATCCCTCCTATTCCATTACCTGAAGTGCAGCATTTATGTTTTTCGGCACCTTGCTTGAAATGCATATCTGGAGGGTGAATGTGATGACAATATGTTTCAAATAGTTTGGAGGGCATATTTATTCTGAATTCTTTGAGAGAATGAAATCAGAGAAGAAGAGAAAGTGGAAACATACAAACTGGCCTTGGGTGCAATAGATGACACACTTCGATAAGTGTGCTGCTGGACATGGTTTATTAACACTGGGGCCTGATGCAAGCAAAAGAACATATCATTTTAACTGTGTGTTTGTGTGTGTGTGTGTGTGTGCCGTGTGCATGCGTCCTGATAAACTCTATGCATATGCATGTGTGTGCAACCTTAATTCTGTCTATGCTCCTTTGGGACTTATGAGAGGGACAGTTAATAGTTAGGTAACCAAACTGTCACGCAACACAACAACAAGCCACACAGGCCTGACTGGTTAGTTCACCCCTCTGTAGTCTGTAATACGCCCCCGGGCCAACCCAACATGACTATCTGTGAGCTTCAGCTGCAGGCGTCAGGTTTCAAAAGGGAGAGCCTCCGGCGCCATGTCACTAAGCCATAGGCCCTGAAGGCCTTGAATGGTATACACATCTGCACAACACACAAACCCACATTTTCATGTAAATGTGTGTATATATGAAAACAGGAGCCAGTACCAACGAGCAACTTGAAGCAAATGGACAGATACGTGTAACGTTGAGGGACAGAATTTCTGAAAGTTTGTCTTTCTTTTGTGTCCGGGTGGAAGGAACAGAGAGAGAGAGAGAGAGAGAGAGAGAGAGAGAGAGAGAGAGAGAGGTTGGAAGGTTGAGGGCGTGGATAAAAAGGTCAAAAGTTAGAGGTCAGAGGTGGTGAATTTCAGGTTTGACCTCATGCGAATTGCAACTGCTTCTACTGGTCTTGCATTGTATGACAGAAATGTGGAGTACTGGATATACCTGTCAACACTTAAATCAATGGAGAGTATGTAAAAGGAAAGCAATGTCTAATTTGATCCACTTCTGATTTAATGAAATTTTTGTTTCTTTACACAAACCATGATATTCCATGATGCAACTACATTTAAAAATAAATAACTCCAGTTGACTCATTCATATCTTTATTGAAAAAGAGAGTTTGTGTCTTTTTCTTTTTGTGTGTTTTTCGTCTTGCTTTAGACCCTTGCACTTTTAAAGGAACAGTGGCAGGCAGCCAAGGACTATGGACCTGGGGGGTAGATGGCATTAGATGGGATTTGGACACACTCAGACTCTGCCTGGCACTCTGACCATCACTACTGCTACATCCACAGTGTGTCTGTTATGTCCATGTACATATGTGAGAACTGGGCTTGTCTTCCTGACACATGCACACACACACACACACACCTGGATAGACAAGAAGAATTAATCATATGATCATTTGTATGATGTCCTTTGTTATGTTTTGATGTTGACACCAAATGTGAGCTTCAGTGAGGACAAAATGGAATCATACAGAAACATTGAGTTGTTATGAGATGCTCAGACAAAATAAATGTCTCACCTTTGAAGTCATTTGACCATATTCATCATTGTGTTCCGACTGCACTAGTATTTTGTTATAAAATATGGGTGGGAATTCTGAGGTATAGATACTGTAGAAGATGAATGGGACACCCTGTTTTTGAGAAATTACCTTGATGATCACACTATTGCAAATAATATATGGCAAAAAATATGCTCATGTTTTTAAAACTGTTAATTTGTATTTCAGTTGGTTCATAATCTACAAACATATTGCAGTCCCAAGTCCCCCCGCCCCCCATATCTCCGCCCTCTCTTTCCTCCATATAGTATACAGTATGAGGCAAACACAGTAGAAACTGTTGTCCTACCTGATAATGGATTTGGTGGCCCCCCTGCAGGCATGCAACACTGGCAAATACTGAATACAACTGTGAGATCAATGGGGGAACAGAGGCATAGGAAGGGAAGGAGAGGGAGGGAGAGAAGGAAGATGAAGAAGGGATGGGGTGGATAAAAACAGAAATCCCATAGCTTGTCCTGTTTGCAAGTGGGATAGGGTAAAGCTGTTATCATAATCTGTTGTCAAGACAGAAGACCGCTGTAATGTCTTCCATCAGCAAGTGGATTATGTGCAGAGGAATTGTAATTTACACCAGCTTCACTTTTATGTGTCGCTCGGCTTAAAAGTTAATAGCATTTAGCTCAACAATAGCCCAGCCACATCAAACCCGGTCTGTAGCATGGCGAGCTACAAGTGAGGTGCCATTGAAGTTGCATTTGTTCCGAATCCGAAACAATGGGGTGTTCCCACTGAGCTAATTAGCTGACGCCTGCCTATCTCCACACCACACATGTCCATTGTTGCTGTCACTGCACGGATCTCTGTCCCGCTGCATCAGAACTGACTATTGTGTGTTCAGGTTGTCTTCAATAATCCTATGTAACGCCTGCATGTTTTGTCTTTAGGTTGCTCGATCCTAAGTCCTGACTTGACATGACTAGACGCGCCTTTTTAAGACAATATATGATTTTCTTTCAATACCTCGGTTTTTTCGCCTTTTGTTCCAAAGGAATTAGAGGCCTTAAGAGGTAAAGTCTCATGTCCACAACTTTGCATTATTGAGAATAACCTTCAAGGAAATGCAGAATTGTGATTTAAAACAAGACTAATTTTAAAGCCATGCTACAAAAATTACCATAAAAAACAAACAAGCTATATAATGTATATGGTTATGTATGCCGTAGTCACTATATATAAAATGTAAGTAAGCCTACTAAAAAAAAAATAATTAGAGAGTAAATCTATTAGATTGATCAATGACATGACCACTTATTGAAAGACTATGTGTTGAATGAAGATGAATCATAAGATCATGAAACAACTTTAAAGTCCCATACCAAAATTCCACCTCCACTGTTGCAAGATGTGGAGGGAGTCAGTCAAAAAAGGGGGGAGAAAGTCAAGCCTCCCTCAGATGTTTTCCCAAGCCTTGTTGCCCTTGGGGAAGACAGGTGTGATGTTGCAAGGTGTCTTCTGTTCTGTTCTCTGTGTGAGCAGGTGAGGTGTAGGGAATTAGGAATGGGGTGTGGGGGGGTGGGAGATGTACTGATAAGGTAACCCGAGTTATGCGTTTGTGAGAGTGTGTGAACCCTGTACGTTCTTTCAACCCTGTGACTCTTTAAAACACGTTATTGCAACAACCAACATATATATATATAGGGTTTTAATGCATATCATTAAAACACAGACACAAATTTGAAAGTATCACTATTCACTGTGCATATCAGTGTATATTCATCTGTGGTTTGGACTTCAATTGGTTTGCATGATTTAGGGAACAGATACAATGACATGTAATTTGTTTATTCTGTATCCCTCGAACACGAACGTCATGCAATCCTACAATAACACACACACACACACACATAGAGAGAGCAAGACAGAAAGATCCTAATATACTGTAAAGGTATATGAGGCAAATAAGTGCAGTCTTGAATAAGTAAAACTCCATTTCAGCAGTCTGCTCTATTATTAATACCGAGCGGGCTGATCTTTGATTAAGCTACTCAAGTGTTCTTCCTGTGTGGGATTTTGATTAAGACTGGGCTGTGTCTTAGAGCAGGAGAAAATGGTGACTCTCTCCTCTCGATATAACTTCTTCTGCATGTTTTTTTCTACGTTCGTCACTGTGCGTGTGCAATTGGTGCTTCTCACAGATCACAAACTGGTTCTCAAACAGCCGTCTCTTTGTAGTCTTTACTCACATTCTCTCTGATGCAGCGACAATGAATGAAGCCAATCGCATTTTATGTAAGTCACCGCCATTCATCATTTGTCAAGCTGTCATATTATCAACTGTGACTTTCCCTCCTGTTTTAGGCAGCATGCCTACTTTGTGACACTAAAGCAAAAAACCCGTAAAAATTGCGTTAATTCCTCACATGCTCGTCATCTCTGTCGATTCTTCATCAGATTTTGGAAATTGTGAAGAACGCTTTGTGCCACTCGTGAACAATTCCTGCCATCAATTTCTTCTGTCTATGTCTCAGAAAAAGTTCTTTGTGGTATGCAATTTCATTTTGAAGTGACAGGTTAATGGACACCATTACATAACCAAACTGGTGTAGCATGTTCCATCTGTCTGTCACATGCACACAAAAGAAATGACCAGTGATGGGATTACTGCATGCCATCGCTATTCTAAAGTCTGTCTGCAAGGTGTTTTTAGCACCTGTTTCCAAATCTGTACCTCGTCAGGATCATCATACAAATTCACAACAGCAAACAAGATTCGTCAGATGTTTAATTGGACAACTGAAACTCAGTAGAAGGCAAACAGTTCAGTTTGCACAGGTTGTGCAGGCTGATGAAAACTGCTGTTTCTTATTTGCCTCCACAGGAACTGAAGAATCAACAATACATGTCTAATGTGTGTCTTCTTTAGTAAGAATGTCAAAATTCAAACAATGTCCTGTGACAAGAGATATTCAGTTAAAATGAAGAAATAAGACAATATCGCTCAGCTCTCCTTAAACTCTAAACTGGTCATGAATTAGATTAAAAATCACTTCTATAGTTATCATAAATTTAATCAGGATCATTGAGAATAAAGAAATGTGTTGTTTTTTTATGGGAGCATGCAGCCAGTAAAAACAGTAAAAACACACTGATGGGAGTGGAATGCATACTGTTTCTTTGTGTATGGATGTCGTGTTTGTGTTTAGAAACGAGCGGAACATTTCCCTATGAGCAAAGTTTCTTTCTTTCAGCTTGGTTGACATTCGTCGTCACATCTGTGGTTAATATGAATGCTATGTTTGTCGCGTTGAGCCACCAGATCAATCCCCCTCTCATCCATTACATGCAGTGCACACACATGTACATGCAGGCACAAATAGGAGGGGATGTCAGTTGGCCTCCAAAGTCTTTTTCTTTTTCCTCAAGGTGTTTTGTACAACATCTCAGTGTGCTCCTGCTCTCTGACTATCCTCCTCATGCAAAGCTTCGTTCCTTCTCCACTTGGGGCTACTTCTGTTCCATTATGTATGGTGGTGGGATTAAAACTATATACGCAGTGGGTTCCCCCCCCCCCTTTCAGTGTCACGTGCAGGCACCAGGCGGCAAATGGCGTGCAAGAGTGGCACACAACAGGGCACCCCGCTTGGCCACCCACACATCTTGGGGAGTGGGGAGTATGTGTGAGGAACACAGTATCAAACGGAGAACATCTGTGGCCACTGGGCTGTGGAGACCGGGGACAATGGTAGCCCCGGGGCAGCCACAGAGCCCTGGCCCATGCCGCAAAGGCTAGACACAGGCTAGAGAGCCAAGCATACACACACGAACACACTGAAGGGTGGAAACCCATTGGCACACACACAAAAACACAGGAAACAAACCAGGCTGGTGCAAACTAAAGTCTGCAGCACACAGCAAACCTGCACATGGCGAAAATTCAGAAGGCCTGAAACCATATTTGTATTATTTGTTGTAAAGGGAAATATACTAGTGCAATTTGAAAGACGGTATAAGAGTCAATTGCTTACTCAGAGGTTGAATCTCATCAGATTTAGCCACTACCTTCGCATTATCACAGTTTCCTGCCAGTATGATGTGGATTATTCACTCAGACAGTGGGGAAATAGGAGATGGAGATTACATCATGTTAGATTCAGAGTCAAAGGGAGGGTACAGTGGCCACCAGGCACAAATTTGAGAGCAGGCATTGGACTCTCACGTCTTTCCTGTGTTCACTATTGAGGAAATAAATCCCGCGATTATTGTTTTAAACAGCAGTCTAAATATGTTTATCCTGTCCTCTCCAGCTCTTGCGCTGTGCAGCGAGACGCATTGCCGTTCCACAATAAATGCAGAGAGGTAAGTGATTCTCTATAAGCTCCCCGCAGAGACACATCAATGCTGTTTATTCCTACAAGCAGAGATGATAACACATACACACACACACACACGCGCGCACACATATTAATGTGGTGACACACAAACACACAGTCATATAGCATTTGAATAACATATTCCGCAGCTGCCGCAGCTCTCGGTGACCTCCCATGTGGTTTTTGTGTGTTGACATGTGTGAAAAGTGTGGGGCACAGATGCACATGGACGTAGACTCACACACATACACACACACACATACCACATAACAGCTTATGCGCTGTTATGTCACCTTGCAGAGAAAGCTCGCTCCACCTTGTCATGTTGTGATATCTCATGTCTACAGTCAAATGCCCACTGACATGAAATGATGTGTCTGAGTGTGTGCCCAGGTGCATAGACCTCCCATTAGGGATCTGTGGGCGGGTGGTGCTCCATCTTACTCTGCAGGTCCCGAGTGTGTGCGCGCACACACACGCACACACGTACACACACCTGCGTGGCACAAGCAGTAGGTGTAGTTGAGCCATGAGTGAGTGACAGCTCGGTGTACTGCAGGGTTTGTGTTACAAGGCCATGCTACGGCCATAACGCATTCAAAAATATTAAAATGTCACTTTTGATGCTGCATGTTTGACACAGTCATCAAACTAATCATCAAAAAACAAGCTTTTTTGGATAGCACCTTTCCTACAAATAAAATGTAACACAAAGTGCATTTTATATAAAATCATTTTCTCTGATAATGTTAATTGAAGACATTTGTGCTATATCAAGCTTTTTCTGTTGAATATATATATCCGGCTTTACAGATCTACCTGCTGATTAACTTGTAATTCACTTAAGCGGCTTCTACTTTTGTTTCTTTCTTTCTCTCACTTTTGAAAAAGAAGTAAATCCCCATCTCACAGAGACATGTTATTGTTAGCCACGTACCACCGCGGTTTGACCGGGTGACTCCATTTCAACTGGAGACAGCTACACTATTATTTGTTCATCCTGTTTGAGGTTCAGATTACAAGTACCATCTTTAATTACACAGATAAAACCAAACACACAACTAATCCAAGGTGCACACATATGTTTTACACACACACACATACACACAGGTTTGTGCAGCCATTCTCCTTAGGACACTGCATTGATTTCTATTCATTTGGACAGTCCAAACAAAGCTTAGTCCCTAACCTTATCCAAACCACAATTTAAATCTTAGCCATTAAAATTAGTTTTGGCCTCTTTAGAACCAGGTTTTGGTCTCGGTGCGGACTACTGGTCCTGCCAAGGTCATTGTTTATGCCAGAAAAGGTCCTAAAAGGGTAACACATACTAACAAACACACACACACACATTCAAAGGGTTTTTGTCAACGGATTTCTTCTTGTATCAACCTGCTCCCTTATATGAAAACAATCAGCTAGATAACCGTGGGAAGGTAACTACAGTGACAGATATGAGGCAGCTTTTGTTGGTTTCATTAAAAGAAAGTATAACTCCAAAATGTTAGGTTGACTAACATTGATTTTATGTGGGTGGATTTGTTTCTATTACCTTTCTTTAAAAGTTTATTTCGGGGGATTTTCTCAAGAAATTACACAGAGATTGAAATGAAAAAGTGCTAATGTCTACAATCAGGTAAATATTTTTCAGTGGAGAGACTAACCACAGATCATGATGGACTAGGTACTGTGTATGATATCGGTGCGGCTCTGTTTTAGTAAACATGTATTTAAAACAATAGCAGTGCTCCAAAAGAGCAGAAACCTGACAACATACACTAACCATGTCTCTGCCTCTGTCTGCACCACACTGAAAATACACAGGGAGCAAGTAACTGTTTATTTAGACACAAAATGAGTCATAAAAAGATGTGTCCTGTCTGCTTACACCCAGGCAAAGTCCAATTCTATACAATATTTTCTTCATAGGAGGCCTGTAATGACCACAAACTTTGTTGTTACTCTTTGTCTCAAAAGGGTTGCACAAGGTTGATTCTCAGTGTACTCTGCTTCCAAAGAAAATAAGGGGGAAAAGTTTTCAAATTTTGGTTATAAAGGTACATAATGGAATTAATGAAAGGCTGGTGGAGAACCATCATTTATGGAGTCAAACATGTCAGCGAGGAAAATATGGAGCCCCTGAGGAAAAGCTTGCTGCTGCTCTACAGTAAATAACAGTGTGAACGAGAAGTGCCATTTCATTTAACCAAGGCCTTCGACTGATTGACGTTTGACCAATGCCATGTCTCTTGCCTTCTCCCCACATTAATCCCACTTCCTTGAACAAAATGCAATTTTGATCTGTTGATTTATGCTGTCATTCAGTGTGCAGCACCGATAGTTCATAGATTTGAAAAATAACAACAGCGAAATGTCATTTTGCTGTTCTTTCCTTGACATCTTATAATGTGTGCCTCACCTGGAGAGTGACAGAGCGTGATGGATTGACTCACAGGCACACGCGCACACAAACACGCGGAGAGGGAGAACTTCAACAGAGACAAGGAGAGAGGGCAAAGGGGTGTAAATGGAAGGAGAACACGGAGGAATGGGGAATAAGGAGGAAAAAGGAGGTATAGAAAGAGAGAGATTTGAGTGAGAGGGGTTTGATATTTCTGTGGCCATACACTTGTAAGCTCAAGCAGTTTCTTCCCTCCGAGGGACAGGGTCCGTTAAGTAGCTCTCCGGTGCCTACAGTTTAGAAAAGGACCCAGGCAATGCTGGACTAATTTAATCAAAGGTTACAGGCCCAGGATAGAAACACAATATTATGGCGATTGTACAGAAAGAGGAAGGTGGGGGGGATATGTCATTTCAGCAGGCAAGGCTTAGGCCTGCTACTTTATCTCAACAGTGTAATGGCTAAGTCCCCCAACAGTGTCCAACACCTGGTACTAACACACATTTCCATTTTAGCTGGGGGGGCGGCGGCAGCTGAAGAGGCTGATATCTTCTGACTGGCTGGCCAGAAAGGTGAGTGACTGACTGACTGTAAAGGGTGTAAGAAAGAGGACAGGTTGATTGTCTCTCTTTTCAAATGCTGTAAGAAGTTAGGAATTTGTGAATATAAACAATATTGAAATTGAAGTTTTCAAGCACCTTTATATATTGTACAATCCTTACCTTATTGACAATGTACAATGTTTTTATCTTTGTTATCTTGTGTATTTGTGTTGTTCTACAGTATTTTATTGTTTCTTTGTATGTTTTGTCGTTTGTTCTTAGGTCTATTAGGACGTTTTTACATTTAATTTGTTTTATTTATCTCTGATTTAAATCACTTTGTTTCAACTGTGTATAAATGAAGTTGGATTGGATTGGATTGGATTAAGTAGTAAAAATGTCATATCGGTGAGTTATAGTTCTGAGGGAAATAGTAAGAGTGCCCAACGTGTGACTAATGTGCTGGTTGTTGTTTTATGGCTTGAGGAGTGTTTTATTTAGACAACGTCATACCACTCAGTCATTGTTTGAATGCCATTTGACTATTGACGGTCTTGTAATACTACACCCAAAATGAAGATGCAACACAAGGCTGTAAATCATCTTTAATTGGCTTTACAAAAACAACAGTGACTGTAGGGCACTTCACTCTGGCCTCCAGTGGACCACCGTTGGGGGTGTGGTACAACAGGAGACCGACCATGGACCAGAATCTCAAAGAAAAACCACTTCCTGTGTTAGTATGGTGTTGAGGATTTTGAAAAGCAACTTTACAGCTGTAATACATCCTCAAATCAGTAAGCAAAGACATGCAAAGTAAATTGTTTTTTTTCATCATCATTATTATTATTATTGATTGAACGTCAGATGTTAAATTGGCAAAGTTTGTGGTGGTTCAAAAGCCATTTGTTGTTTGATTTTGCATTGGAAAGTGGGCCTTCTGCAGTTGTATGATTACTGGCATCATTAAGAAAGATTGTAATCTGTTTAGCCCTCCTCACTGGCCATGTCGCTGTATAATAAACTGCCGTAAGTGTCAGTTCTGTGTGTGTCTGTCCTGTGAACTCAAAACAACACACTGTAAGCAATGCAATAGAACCAGAACTTGTATCCACAAATCATGCACATATGATATCATTAGATATTATAACAATAATAATTTACTCAAAGCTCTGCTTTGGTACAAACATTAAATAGAGCAATATTAATTCTAAATCATACATAGCATAAGATAACAACACATGATGAGTTCTCAGGGACCAGCTGACCACTCTTCACTCAGTGCTGCGTGGATGCATATAGACAGAATGAATGTGTTATTATGAGATGTAATGCATGCTAATGCGCGCGCTCACCCAGAACATACATCAAGCCATAAATACCCCTCAATTAAAACACAAAATGATTTGCCGCTAATCATTCTGCACACAGGGAATATAACTGAATAATAAACAAATGAGGTATAGAGGCTGTCTCATCGTTTTAGCTGTGCACCGTGGCTAAAACGGGCAGCTGGGAGAGATAAGTGAAGTGAAAGAGATTATGGTGTGTGTTTGTCCCTGTGCGCTGAAAAGGTTTATGGGAAACACAGACAATATAGAGTACATTCAGTTCACAGATGTGAGTGGTGTCACTGATGCAGTGTCGAAATATTACAACTCACTAATGAATAGATTGAGAATAAGGTTGAGACGTGAGCAACCACTGCTGTGGCCTTGCTCGGCTGTGATATGGGGTTGAGTGGAGGTGGGGTGGGGGGGGCGGTGGTGGCTGGTGTCAGGGCTTGAGCCTATCAAAAAGAAATCAGCTCGCCAGCTCTCTGGGCGCAGAAAGGCGCATCTCGTCGGCTTTCATGGCCTAAGATTGCTTTCACCTGCATTCCCTGAGGCGACGTGCAAAACACAGGCCTCAGCCGGCCTGCCAGTCACAGGCTCATGCATGGACACACACACACATATATGCAGAAATGCACACACATTCTCTCTATCTTTCATGCCTTACTACAATAGAATCATATTAAATCAGTCCAAGCATTCTGAAACACACAGCGGTACATGTGAATGCTGGACGGTGCAGAAAATCACAATTATAACAGCATACATTTAGAGTGCCTTTGTTCCTGTTCCTGCTTGTGCACAGTGTGTGTGTGTGTGTGTGTGTGTGTTTGTCAGCATATGCATTTTATTGCGTGCTAGTGTCAATGTGCAGGAACATGCATGTGCGTTTAAGTTTGTGCGCGTGTGTGCATACGTGTGAACGTGTCTGAAAGCTCGTCTGAAAGAGTCTGAAAGCTGTATTCAGTTGATTTTCCAGGAGGTGGAAAAATGATGTCAAAAAGGCAAATCTGTATTTACCGGCAGACAGGTATCCTTGACTCGACAGCTATACAGTCATTATCTGCCTGTCATGTGTCGCCCGGGGCCACGCTACCTTCTCCCGAAGCCCTCGTTCCCATGCATCAGACGCAGCCCTATTAGCTTACCTGTTTCCAATTCAAAGGCCATCCCCAACCAAAAAGACGCCAGAAGGACAAAACAAGGTGTCATATTTATGAATGTGTCAGCACGGGCCCTCCTGAAACCCAGTGCACACCTTGAGCGATGAGCCTGACAACTCAACGGGGGCCTTTTCCAGTCAAGAGAAATGATACCCATACGAAAACCACTGGCAGGATGAAACCAGAATCTGTGCTGCAGTGGTTGCAACACGGAGGTGAAAAAGCGCACGTAAATCGCCTCTGTATTATTCATCCCCAATTAGGAGAAACTCAACCTGTTACGTCGAAAGAGACAGAATATCAAATGCTGGATAATGACAGGATGAGTTTTAGAAGTTGAACAGAAGACAAGGGGTGGAGGTGGGGGTTGTAGATGGGGATGATTACCTCAGCACTGGCTGCTCAGGTGTGTTTTCAGGTGTGTATGTGTGTTGCGAAGACGCAATCCTCAGATCTTGAGTATATCCAGGTGCAGGCCCTGTTGTACAATTCTGCATCTGCTTTGCGACTAAATGGTTGGATAATTGCTTCCAATTAACTTATCTGATTGAAGATAAAACCCTGTGTTCTCCTAAGGAGTCATAATTAGACAATGGAGTAGGGTACTATTTTATCCTTTTACCTGCTAATTCAGAACATCAACTCTACTGTTATTGACACATGGGTTGGAACAATCAGTTTATTGGGCAGGTATTGAACACAAAATTACACAATGTTTAATTCAGAAATAGTAATTCTATTCTGTTCTATAATGTGTATTAACAACATGTGATTATTTGTTGTATTATGTTTTACCTCATTAGATTAGAATACAGTGTATTTACCGTTAGATGAGGGAAGGAGGAAGAAGCAAGGGGCCAGGTAAAGGATGAGTACAGATAATTTGTTACTGTTAATTCAGAGTTCCAGAAACAGAATTATAATTCATTTTAAAATGCCAATACAATATATTTTAGGTTTGCACATGGACATTACAGCCCATGGTGACCAAATGAAGGTAACCACAGAAACATACTCACTATCAACACCAATTGCAATCATCAATAAAATATTGTCTTTCGCATGATGTTTTTGTCATTATTATTTGTGTCTATCAGGATATGAAGAGGATTTTTTATCAAATAAGATTTAAAAAAAAAAAAAGTTCAACAAATCATGTATGCTAGATTTGACCTATAAAATACCACCTTGACGCGTGCGCTCTTCCGTTTGTCTCATGAATACCACGTCATACAACATGGTGGCGCTAGTATCACAACAAGTAAATAAAAACGCTTTTTTATTAATGTTATGTAACATGTAAATGAGCAGCCTCAACGCATTGTTGTCAGAAATCAAGATATATTCACCCGCTGTGAATTCGGATCTTAGCCGTATTTCCACGGCAAAATGGACTGGATTACACACCTGATCTTACACGTGGCTGCTAACATGGAGTTAGCCGTTTCGGAGAAGGTAAGTGATTCACTGTGAACCCATTTTCCACTGACATGCCGTGTAGAATGCGGGGACATAGCGCTTGCTGTATTCTGATTTTGCGTTGTCGTGTTGTTGTGTCGGCTCTGGCCATTACACTTTACTGTTTACAATTACGTTAGCATTTGGCTAACATTGGTCTGTTCAGTGTAGAAGCTAGGACACCGACTTGAACTATGTTGCGTGCTGAAAAAAACTGGATTTGGTCTGTGCTTGTTGTACTGTAAGCCTCTGTTGAACGGTAATCGTGGGTAAAAGCCTGTCATGTCCATCTTTTAGAACAGGTGTCAAGCTTTCAAACGAGGTATAGCATATGCTAATTGAGCTTTCCTGAGGCTCTGTATAGTCATGCGTAATGGAGCGTCTGTCACTCTCCTGTGCGCAATTACGCACAACTGTCTGCCACTGCACGGCAGCCCGCTCTCCTTTTTTTAAACAAAGATACGTTAACGAGAATATATAAACGCACACTGATGCAAACGTTTCGTCTGTGAATACAAGTATTTACTGCATCAATACAAACGTCTTGTTTATTTGTTGGCTATTTTGTTATTTGTTTTTAATGTTTATTTATTTTTGTAAATGCAGTCTTTTGATGCACCTTTCTACAGTGATGTGTTGTCACACAATGACTCTTCCCTTATTTTTTAAAAGAAGAACGATGATGATAATATAATCTGATATCATATCTTTAGTGTCTCATATTATCATTTGATTAATATATATTCATCTGTAGCCTCCAAATGTGTCAATAGCCACATTGATGCTACCTTCTTCAAATGTAAAACACCTGTCCAGTGTTGCTGCAGCTCCATACTATAATTTGCATGTGCAGACCCTATGACAGTTGCTAAATCATTTATGAATATGCAAACTTATCCAATAAAACTAACCCTTGTCATATTATTTGCAAATCACAAGTAAGGGCTTGCAAAAACATATAATCTGTTTTTAATGACACAGCTAATGACTTGTGTCCTTCTAACCACTCATCTGGACAATATTGTTTCATTTGAGGCTAATTTGTAATATTCAGAGAATATAAAAGTATACAGTCCAGGAAGATATATCATTATTCACTATTGCTTCTTTCTTTAGAGTGGGTTATACGCCTCTTAAGCCCATATTTCCCAAAGTCGCATATATTTGGCTTGAAGAATTCTTTATCAAAACAATTGATGAGTATGGGCCCCACAACATTCATCTATATTTATTTATTTATTTATTTATTTCCTGTGCTGAAGTTCGTTGCTGCCTCCATCTGCCATCCTGAGAGCCAAAAGCATTACAGCCAGATCAATACAAACTAGCAGCTAAGAATTTATATCATCAGCAGTGCCATTGATCTTTAACTGCAGTTAAAAGTTTCTGGGGCAAAAATAGCATGGCTATTTCTCATTGCTTTTGGTTTTTTTTTTTGAGTAAAGCCTAGGATGCACATACATTTAATGACCTTGCAGAGGAGAAACTCTACATTTTTGGTATTGATGATTTGGTTATTTCTGTTGTTGTGGAAGAATTAATATCAATATTGTCTTCATCCCCGATCACATTTAATAATTAACACAAATGTCCATTTCAGTGTAGAAAATGTCCATTTTTATCAGCATGAAATTAACACCCCAACCCCCCTTCTCTCTCTCTCTTTATGTCTCCCTCTCTCTCAGTCGTGGGAGAATGACAGGTGTCCCGATCCAGTACTGCGGCCGCTCTGGAAGACAAAGCAGCTGGGTAGGACCTCAGGCTGTGTGTGTGTGTGTGTGTGTGTGTGTGTGTCTGTGCGTGCGTGCGTGCGTGTGTCTGTGTGTAATAGAGAGAAAGAAAGAAAGGAAGAAAGAAAGAAAGATAGATTAAGCCTGCCTATCAGCTGTTGTGTGTCATGACATTGTGACAGTGCCAGTTACGAAACAGTTGAATCAGTTCAAAAACCTTATGTTGAAGATGGGGGTGGTCTAATGATGGGAGATCAATATCTCCATCAGCATATGGATTAGTGATTGGGACAAATGGCTTGGATTACCATTTGTCCTTTATTTTCTTTGAATTAAATCTGAGGAAACCCATAATCACATTTAACATGTTCCCTGAGATGTATTTTTAAACCCACTAAACTAAGATTTATACTTAAATGATGTATATACAAATATACTGTACATCATTTTGTAGTTTCTGCTGCACCAAGGTTTTGCCATCACAAAGTAAACTATATTTTAAGTTGAATTATGTTTACCGGAAGTGGACACATTTTTTTAAATTGTGTAGTTTTGTCATTTGTGGACACAATTAAAGGGGACAGGTTCCCTATAGGTCGAGTGTTGTCACTTTTGTTGGCACTGCTCATTAAAACCAAATGCTTCTCCCTGATACTTCTCACACTCTCCGTCAGTTTCAATGACATGTTTTCCACATACAAAGATACAAAATGCATTCATTTGACAACAAGGTTGTGTTCTAATCACATACTTAATGCTGTGAATACTACTTCATTGATTCCCCCATAAACTACTTCACATTATGTCATTAGGAATGATTAGTAATATAGTATATGTGCGACGTACAGTGTGTATCCATGGAAGTTTATGTCCTTGTTCCAGCTCCGTGATATTTAGAAGTTAAATGTGTAAAGCATCGGTTTATGCAGTAATCAATATTCATAACGGTAGTAATCACACTGCATCAGCACTCCATGGAGTTTCTGTTCATTTTTTTTTTTTTCAAAGGTTGAGTTATGGAGGACATTGCATAGGTTGATATATGATGACTAAAACAAAATGCCTGTGAAGTTTGCAGATTTGTGCCTCCTGGTGAGTTACTAGTGTGAGTAACTCTTCTGTCACCACTGATGAAGGTTTGCGCTTTAGGCCAAGTCCTTTAGAACAAACAAATGTCACTGTCTTCCCCACAGCTTGTCTGTCTCATTGTCATTCGGCTGCCGTTATGATTTGTAACTAACGTGCACACGCACAGACAGGGGGATGGATGGACGGACAGACAGACAGACAGACAGACAGACAAACAGACAGGATGGCATTCGCGGAGAGGGAGACACTGGCCTGTCACAATGTACAAGCCTGCTCTAGGAACAGATGCATACTTTCCCAGGCCTTGTTTCAATAGAGAGGGACACACACACACACACACACACACACACACACACACCTGCCTCAGTGGGGACAGTTCTGTCACAGCAATCCCAACAACAATTGCTCCTCAGTCTTGTCAACCAGCCGTTTGTCTGTTGGCTGATCAGTTACCTCCTGGTACTTGGTCTAGTGAGAGTTTAGAGGACACATCCGGTTTCTATAACAGAAACTTTTCTGTATGTTTTGCATTGATGATGTTTTTCAGTCGCATCTGAAAAGGCGACGTCTCTGTCGGTTCTTTCGGCTCATCCAAACTAGAGGCATACGTACATGAAAGCAGTTTGAAGTTGATCAGATGGGTGGTTGTTGAGAAAGTCAAACAGACAGACAGACAGACAGTCAGACAGACAGGCACGCATAGATTCTGCCATTCATAGTTAAATTGTTCAGGGCCCCAAAGGCCCTCAGTTCAGCCAGAGTTAATGGTTTGTGTTTATTTGAATGCAAATTTTCTGGGGGAATATGCAGCACTAAAGTATAATCTAAATGGAAATGTATAATTATGATGTGCCAGAGGTGTTACATAGATTAGATAGGTGATGCCATATATAAACTCAGTGTTGAGCGATTCAATCTCTCAACATAAAAGTGTATGCATAAAATGGGGCCACATGTGTTGCAGATTTTTTCACAAAATCTGCAACACAAGCATCAAATACAGCAGAAAAACACGACAACAACAACAACAAGCGGGTTCCTTCACAGAGGACAACATGTCCTACAGCTCTATTGTAATGGGGGATTAGTGAATGTGATGAAATCGATATGTTTTGTACAGTTGTTACAGGAAATAGTCTATAATACAGGTTTTAATTGTTGGAGATACTATCAAACGGGAGAGTATATGCAACATCCACGTTGATCATTTTATCAGATTGATATCTTTTAGCATTTTAAATCACACTGGATTTGCTGAATATTGCGAAAAAAAAAAAGCCTTTACCGACTCTGTACAGCAACATTTTATGTGTGTGTGTGTGTTTGTGCATGCATGCGACTGTGTGAGTGGGACTCTCTGTGTGTGAATTCTCTGTTTCCATGGCAGTGTGTTGTATGCTGAGCTTGGCACCTGTTAACAGTGCCAAATAATGTGCTCTGTTGAAATTTTAATCACCTGCAAGTGCAAAACAAGAGCAATGCAATCAGGACCTAATTAGCACAGCAATTAACACCTCTCTCTCTCTCACACGCACACGTTATGTGTGCCAGGGCTCACACATTCAGCTCATGTGATTGCAGGTTCTCTTTTCATTAGCGTTTATGCTTTGATTGAATATGTTTTATTTATCAGCAAACATTTATTTGTTGTTGTAGCGGTGTCGCCGCTGCCAGCTCCCCAGCTCCCTGCTGCCTGTTGTTTTTGTTTTTTTCTTTTCAAAATCTAACACTTGATACATGATGGGGGGTGGGAACTGTATAACAAGAAGAACCGTAGCAGTGGAATTTTGAACAGTCAGATTTTGGTGGACCATGTACAATCATTCTTTACAAGTAAATTAAATGTTTCCGTAGTAATGAACAGATCTATCTGTCTGTCGTTTACACGCATGTTCAAAGTACGATTTTAGTACAAGGCAATAATTCAGTTTTCTGGATAGATGACGTTAGTCAGACTAAAATCGAGCCAGTCTTAATCAGACTAACGTACCCGGAAAATGTGATTCATAGTCTGACTAATGTGTTTACATGACATCCAGAAAACTGAATTATTGCCATAGTCTGACTAAAATCGCACTTTGAACATGCGTGTGAACGCACTGATATATCTATATCAGGAATTTTCATCTAAACTTGTGCTGGAGTGCATGTGGTCTATGCACAAAACTGAGGGTGCAGTTAAACACTTTTGTAGAACTGTAAACAACTTGGTACTAAAAAATTGCAGATGGAAAAATTCACCAATCTTGTGTCTAGGTGCTTGATCTGGATCAATGTGCAGACTGGATTCTGCCTGTAAACACTCATACATTTGCATGTATCCATTTATCCACAGCTGTGGAGTGAGTCGTCGGTTCTGTTCATTCAATAACTGTAAAATAGGTATTTTGATTGGCATGTGCGACAATTGACCAGTGACCCAAGTAAACAATTGATCACACTAATTTGACACCGTCTTAGATTTTCTTGTTGAAAAAAAAAAAAAAATTAGCAATATTCTTGATGTGAACTTTGATTTAAATGTCTGCATGAGAAACCTGGCGCAGCATATGTGCAACTCCTCGGTATAGATATTGAAACTCAACCATGTTGCAAACACATGCTCGGTTTGTTGACTTTGTGTCTTACAGTTGTACTTTTAGTGATGGCCAAGTGGACAAGGTCAGTGATGACTATTGATCAGGCAACTGCTCAGCCAGTCGGCCCCGTCTCTCACGTTGGGAGTGGGGATAGATTTGTATGTCACTGTCTGTCTGACTGTGGGCCTCCCGGGGAGTGGAGGCCTGTGTTTTCATTTGTGCACTACTGTCTGCATGTGTGTGTGTGCTGTACACGCTGCCCTCATTGGGTGATCCATTACAGCCTGTCCAGGAAGCCAATAAGCTTCACTTCAGCTTGAGAAATATTAACTTTCCCCTGGATGGCAAGCTAATTATGGCTGCGGTGGCCTTGCACCTAACCTGTCTAAGATACACAGTGTCACCTCTGTGAAATCAAGTCAGCCACAATCACAACAACTGATCAATAACTCCACCTATACAGATGACGGAGGCGGAGATTTGATTTTGTCTGATGTCACTGGCTTTTTGTGGACTTGTTACATGAACATTCAAGGCTGTATACTTTTATATATGTATGTCTTTTAGTGAAATTTGTTTGTATGTGTAGTTTGTGTGTGCAGCATATATATGAATTTTATTATTTAATTGTTTAAATCATTTAAAGTGGATGCCCCGTCCCTTCATGAACAGACAAGGACAGAGGGAACAACATCCCCAGCTCTTCGTTTTTATGAGTTTCTCTTCTTGTTAGGTGATATCATATCAATGGCATGTAGAAATTGTCAAACCCAGACAATTATGAAGAAAAACGTCTGCCGCTCCACCCAGACAGGAAGTCTACTTGCCCAGCTTTCGATGTAAGAGACTTTGTTGGTACGCTATTTGTTCTTGCAGATGTCAAATCATGGCTGCGTCTTTGGTGGTATTTCCGGTGGGGGTATTTCGGGTAATTGGATGTGCCAGGGCGCCATAGCTCTAATTTGATTTGAACACATACACTTTTAGTCAGCAGCAGTGACATCACTTCCTTTTCAGAGTGCATATTTTGGTAACTGTATCATCTGCTTCATTTTGGATCTCAACAGATGACTCATTGTGGGGGGAACTGTGTCTTGAGTTGAGGATACACATCTTTGGCGTAATCATAACTTCTGCAGTGTGCACCCCAGGAAATTGTTGATCTGGTTCGATTGTGCTCTTGAGCATTTGCCTCTGTTTTGCTCGCATTCCCTAGTTTTTGTATGACAAAAACAATCTCATAAAAGCTGTTATTTGTCGTCAATGTAGATGTAGGTCATGAACAAAGGCAAAAATTAAGGCTTTTCTTGATTTGCTCACAGATACAAACACTTCAAATGTGATTAAAGGATTAAAGGACATCACCGCAGGATGAATGCAATTTCAGACCAGGAAAGTCACATGTAAAAACCATGAAAAAGTGGAAACATGCAAAGTACAAGAAAGAGTGAGATGTTTACTTCACCACCAGTCATCTGATCTGATGCCATTATGCAAGGGCCACACTTATTTTTAAAAAGCAAGAAAAGGGTGGACAGAAGACAGAGACTTGCGTATGCCACCAACACCCTTGGGGCATCTGTGTTTTTTCTGGTATCCAGTGTGATGCAGAGATTGGGCTGTGTGTATGACCATGACTCCTCAACACTGCTGCTCCTACTCAGCCATGGTTCAAGACCAGAGGTTGGAAGGCTCCCTCGTCTTTGACATGATTTTCTCAATTTTCTGCTCGACTGTGATGGGAAAAGTATGAAAGCAAGCTCTGTGTGATTTCAAAGGCTTGGTGCATGGTTGAATCCCCCTCATAAACGGCCCTATGTCGAGTGACAACTGCTGCCCCAGCCTTTTACTTTGGTTTCTTTAAAACGTTGAATGTAGTGTCAGAAGACCGTGTCTGTTTGTGCTGAATTTGTCCTTGTAAAAAACATCTCACCATTTTGGTTTATGTAACTTGCATTTTCCCTGTTGCCTTTCAAACATGTCACCATTGAGACAAATAGCAGAACAGCATAAGGATGGAGGGGTAAAGCGCCTCGTAACACATCTATTTATACATTTGCTGTTGATAACGAACACCTTTTCCGAAGTGAATTAAGTTTCAATGTTATATTCTGAATTTTTGCAGTTGTAAAAAGAAAAAAGCCCAATGAAACATCAAGTTACATTTTAAGGCAGCTGATGCTTTGCTTCTTTAAAGCTAAATTACTAACTTACATACTGTAACATTGTGTTTTTCAGTGTTTTTTTTTATTAGTACTGGGTTCTCCAGTTTCCTACCACTGTCCAAAAATATGCAGATTTGGGGTTGGATGGTTGTTTGTCTCTTGTGGCCCTTTGATGTGCTGGCAACCTGTCCCGGGTGTACCTCGCCTTTCACCCTATGTCAGCTGGGAATGGCACCTGTGACCCTTATGTTGAGGAGAAAGCATTAAAAGATGGATGGATGGATGTTTGCTGTGTTTTCAGAATCTGCTGCCCGTGTTTTACCACCAAACAACCACATGGAGAGCACATTTCACTTGAATAATCTCTTCAAACATTGGAAATTGACTGAATAAAGGCTTCAGCTACTGCACTTTACTGCATTCAAGCCTATATACTGTCAAAAAACGAGACTTTCAGTTTTTTTATAACTATTTAAAGGTCAATAGGGGATGGGTCTATCCTTCTATCTTTAGTGAAATAGCAGGAAAACTGAATAGACTGCAGAGTGGGGAAAAAGGCACATGCTAATGGGTTTTGGTGCATGGGTTTCACTACCACACACCAGCTGTAATAGTACATTTACAGGCTTTTACTCTGACTTTCTGTATCCACTGTTGTTATTGTTACTCTCAATTTACTAGCGCACAGAGCAGAAATAATGTGAAGATACATCATTACACAAAGATGAGCGTTGTGCTAGGACCTCATTACAGCCCTAACTCTCACACTGAAGTCACAACAGTTATAATCTGCTCGGTGACAAATTCATTCATCTGACTCGCTATCAGATTTAGAGCAAACACACTGGGGACCTCTTTTTAGTTTTTAATTTGGAGCATATTTGCACTGGGGAAATCATGCTTCTTTATCTCTGTCTCACCAGAGACCTTATCATTGGTGCCTGAGTTTACCAACAGCACAGTACAAAGAGGCCTTCAAAGATGGGAGGAAAAATACAGAAAAAAAAACTAATGGACTACTGGGAGAAGTGATTGGACCAGATTATTTAAGGATTTTACACACATGGTCATCCATTTATCTGCAGGAAGTGATTCCTGTTGCATTGTGGTCGACAAAAAAAAAAAACTGCATCAGGTGGTTTTTAAAAAAAGTTATCAAGAATCTTTACATTATTTTCTATTTATTGCTACCCTCTTTATTTCAATGCCTCCATCTATTCTCTATTAATTACCTCAACTTCCAGCTTATTTCCTGAATAACTGTTTTCCCTTCCCTATCTAAATTCCTCTCCTACTATTTTCCTTGGCCTAACCCAATGAATTGCTGGATCAGCTATTATCAAAAGCTTGATTAGTCTGGGTTTAATAGTGGAATATTGCCCAGAGACAAATGTATCCTATGACAAGGAAGGAGGGGGGAGGAATCTTGCAATAGATCTTTGATCATATTGGGTGCCCGAGCACAATATGATTTGCACTACCTTCCCTCTCATTAGCACGTTAGGATTTACAAATATAACATTTGAAAATCATGCCGATGCCATTTTCTTTTTAATCATTATTGTGAGTGAACAAAGTTTGACTCGTGTTTCTTGATTTTTTTTTCTTTACAAAGCAACATGAAGAAAAGGAATGTGTCAAGTTTATTTAGATCCCCCTCCATCTCCATCTCTCCCCCTCACCATTGGAGGTGTGTAATTAGGAGCGAGTGCATGGGGATGGTGGATTTGGTGGGAGGTAAGAGGCCCTATAATCTTTTGCTGAGAAAGCACCTTGTCCTCTCCCCTGTTTATAACATCATCAAAGTTGTGCCTCTGGGGGCCCCCAGCTTCGTTAATAATTTAGGTGTTCGCTGGCCTGGCTGACTGAGGCAGGAAGCCCTTACTTATTGAGTTTGTAAACCATGTGATGATTTACGAGAACATCTTTGCGTTTGTCACGCTCATTAAATAAAATACTCTCAGTTTTTCTTTTCTTTCTCTGTGGCCTGTTTAATCAAAAACATTACGGTAAACAGTGCCTCTCCATCATGTACAGTTATGCTGTGCAGGGTAACCAGGCAGGAGGAGACTGGGAAGGAGATGCAGACACGTATGTAGATGAAGAAGGGGTTTGGAGAGAACAAAAAGAGAGGAGAAAGAAAGGAGGAAGTGTTGTCGAGATGAATAAGACATGCAGTTGTTAGTAAGCAATAGAAATTATACCTGTGTACATATAGGTGTGGTTCCATCTTGGTGCAGTTCAGTTAGGAACGGTAAAACCCGGGGTCAGGCGCATGTTTCGACTGAGAACAGTACCTTTACTTGGTTGGAGAGGCATGTGCTGTGCCCGATGGTCGTGTCAGCGAGATACGTAACGTGACATTGTACTCGGCTTTTTGTCTCAAAAAGACGTCAAGCGTCGAGAATAGACTGCGGGCATTGAAGAAACACGGTCACTGGGACTGACACCTTTCTGTCTATGGCTCTAGTTCCACCCATACTGTACCATTACTGTGGTACACCCAAGGAAAGGGTACCAACAAATAGAATGGTTGGGACCCCTTATTTTGGTACTGTTCCTAATGGAAACAATACATACGTACATTTCCGGACTGTGTGGGCCATAAGATCGTATGATGATTCTTGTAGTTCATTTGATCAAAACTGTCATAGCAATATAATACTTGGAGAAAAGAATGAAAAATAAATAATAAATAAAACAGAGAAATAATGATCTTCTCACAGTCAGTAAAAATACTAATCTGGTATCCTGTATTCTTGCATTTACCTCATGACCAAACAAATGGTGCAGGCCACGCTGCCTTAAGCAGCTGCTAAACCATCTAAAATCTTTTTAATTAATCTGGCGTAGTGAATGGAGCATTCACTTTGATGAAAACAGAATTCTTCTAGATGTTTGGCTTTTAAAAGGTCTGATTTAATGACACGGAAAATGAAAATCAATCCACAAATGAAACCGAGGATCTGTTTTCTGGTGTTCTGAGACCTGTGGAGGTGAACCTAGGAGAGCTACAGTGCTGGAGACTGGTGTATTCAGGTTTGCTTGGCAGACGGCTTAGACATGGTGTGGAGGGTAAGTGCTTCATGCTCATATGGCAGTCAAGTGGGTTGTCTGACCTTCATACAGCACCTTACCTTACACCCCAGTTTAGCTTATGGAATTGATGTGATATGGTAAAGCAGAGCCAGGGCCAGGGGACAGTGCACAGTAAGAGGTCAAAGAAATGGAATATTTCTTCAACCCAGGAATTATGGCTTTCGGAGAGTTGCATCACGTGGAGCGGTTGATTAAGCACGGTATATGTGTGGATAGGAAAAGGGTTGTAAAGGGTGCGTGTGTGGATTTCGGGGGAGTATTACATATTTTGGTTGTGCCCCTCTGTAAATGATATTCATATATAAATGAACTGCAACAGCAAATATGCACAGTTGGAATCATAATGAGTGGAATTTGTTCAGAGGCAATTGTCACATCTGTGGTTAGGTTAAGACAACAAGAGGGCTTTGTTGAAGTTTTAGTATGATGTAAATAAACATGTTTTGTCAGAAGACAATGTTTGCTTTTCTCTACTGTAACCAATGGCGTATTTCCACCGCCTCTGCTCATCTCGGCATGGCACAGTTTAAGTAGCGTTTTCACTAGTATAGTACCTAGTACCTGGTACTATTTTTAGTACCTGCTCCCGCAAGGTTCCAAAAGTTAAAACTACTTAACAATCCTAAAAATGTGGGTTAATCACCAACAACTATTACACCAACTTTAAACAATTTCCTTCGGGATAATAAAAGTATTCTGATTCTGATTCTGATTCTACGAGTCTGGTGTATTTAGGGACAGCACTGCTGATCGCGACCGCTGTGTTTCAGTCCAGTGACTGTGTCAGACGGAGTCTGTGCTCCGGTCATGGAGGAAGCACTGAACAAATATTTTGAATTAACTGATTCTAGTGATTTGATTCAGTTGCACTGAAAACAACTGCTTTACAAGTCACTAATCACTCGTTTGTTTGTGTGTGTTTGTGTGTGTTTGTGTGTGTCGCATGTAAAACGTAGTCACCACAGTTTCACGCAGCCGTGCAGTGATGACTTTTTTTGTAGTGGAGATGCAACCTAAACCGTGCCGTGTCGAGGCGAGTAGAGCCATTGTGAAAAAGTGCTGTGACAGCCTGAATGTAACTAAGTGTTGTACTTTTCAACATCAGCAGAAATACATTGATCATAAGAATTTGTTTTGTAGTTCTGGAGATCAGTCCTAGTCTTGAATCCGGTCTTGAGACCACTTTCTGAAGGTCGTTGTCATCGGGGCAGATTTTTACTCGGCTTTGTCTCAGTCTCTGACCTATAGAGTTTTTTGTCTCATGGGAAAATATTTCTCTACGGAGGTGACTCAACAAAGAGAACCTGTATGTTTGTCTGGCAGCAGAGATGTCACCAAATTGTCTGTTATGAAGTTTGATTTCCTTAACCACAAAGTGTATATTTGCATAAAAACATTTTAATGGAAAAAAACAAACACATGCGAACTACTACACACCCCGGTCACACTGGCAAAGAGAGCTAGAAATGTGATGGTATAGACTGATTAATGCATCTCCAGTCATGTAAAAGCAGTGACAGCTGCTGGTCTTTGAAACAGGGGAAAAACCATTCTTCTTAAATAAATTCTGCCCTTTGTTCCTTTTGTGCAAAATGCTCTGTCCCCCACCAACTTTATAGTTTTGATTTTGAGTTGAAATACTCGCATACAGAGTAGGAGATGTTTTGGTCTTGATCCAGCCTCAGCCCCGAAAAGACTTGTCCAGATTTCAGTTAGTGTGCTTTTGACTGCAACTCTAATATGTAGACACTACAAATGGATATTGCACTGCAAGACAGCCTGCAGATATTTGTGGCAGAAAACAAATGTTATCTGTGAACAGTTTAAAAACATGTTTATAATAAACTGCTGACACCTTTAGCCCTTTATCAGTCTGTGACCTGAGGATAAGCTAACGTGTAAATGCACTAAGTGCATTGGCATCGTGAAAACTTTCTCTAACCTTTTGAAATTTTGATAGCAAAATATCATACAGTGCTTTGCAGTACACAAACTAAAGTTACTGCATGTTACAGAACTTTCAGAAATAAGGTCCAGCTTTATGCAGACAATATGTGTGACTACCTACAGAGAATGTTTATTTAGTGTTTTTGTGCTTTTCTTTTACTTTTGTTGTGCTTTTGTTGCCTAAACGTAACTGCAGACAGGATTCTGGATGCAAATGCTGGTCTCTGGTGTTACAGTTGTGTGTTTTGTGCTTCTGCTTTCTACCCCAATGACCTCACAGTGACTGTTGCTTTGTAAGTGCAAAACTTCCTTCCTTCACCACAGTTTAATCGCAGAGACAGGGTTGACTTTTCTGTCATGTCAATATTGTAAGATGGTGAAGATAAACCTAATCATATTAAAGTAGCACAGGCAGTTATTCAAAGCCCATATGAATGGGATCGTGGCAAATATTTGGAAACATTTGTTTGGGTTTGAATTATGTTTCGAATCTCCCTAAAGGCAGGGCAGCATCGAGATTTGTTTGTTTTACTGGCTCGGCCGTTGTTTTAATGTTAGCTGAGCCAAATTAACACCATTACATCTCTCCTTTAAACACAGATTATGCTGTTAACCACCTATTGCATGTTTGCTTGGGAAGCAACCATCTATCTAACCAATTATTTCCAATATATGCCAGGAAATGTAGAGGGTAAACACAGAGTCTTCCATCTTCCTCGCCATGTTTATAAAACCACGGGACATTTGTTGCAATTTTAGAGGCCCACAAAGTTCACGTTTTACTCTCTCCCTGCTCTCTGTTCTTCTGGGAGGATTTAGGTGGTGTCACTCTAATGGGTTTTACAGTTTTTAAAGAGATTATACTTTGGGATTACTACCTGAGCAGGAGGGGCCTTGGAAAAGTTCAGAAATGCCTTTGATGTCCAGAGTGTAAACACTACCTAAGGCTACCTTGCAAGGAGGCTGTCCTGTTTTGTTATTCAGAGCCACAGCCCTTAATTGTGGTGGTCAGGACAAAAGGGGGAATAAGGTAACATTTTTCTATAAAGTGACAGGGAGGGGCTAAGCCAATGGTTAAGAAAGACTACTTTTGCATAATTGTTAAGGGACAGCAATTCCACACTGAGGTCAGTTAAGCACATGGCAGGTCTTGTATTCTTGTAAAACATTTGTTCATTTCTACATGTCTTGGGGATATTTGCCTTAAAAACCTCCATTTAACAACAAAAAAAGGCAAATGTAGATAGTTGGTATAGTGTTTAAATCATCCGAAACAAGCTATCGCAGGGACTCATTACTTGTTCAATGCTCTGCTTCTCTGCAATATTTAAACCTACGGCTCCACTGAGCCTAAGTGCAGAGATGGGGTTCTCTGTTGGCGTTATGGACATGCAAATAGGCCTTAATGTGTCCACAAGGCCCTCTAAAGGCAAATACCTCCACACTCACTCACAGAGATGAGCTTCCTACTGGTGCAGACAGCACTGAGCTCTGCTCTGCTTTAAAACTGGTGTGCTTGAGGATTAAAGTTAATGTCTGTTAACTTAGTTACGGGTAACATTTAGCATTTATTGAAAATTAAGTTACATTTGCATTAGCTCTGTGGTAGAACACAGCACAATATGTGCAGTGGACATGAAATGGATGTCGACACGGACACCATTACTGAAGCATTATATATCATGTTTAAAGGTCCAGTGTATAAAATTTCGGAGGGGTTTATTGCCAGAAATTAATTATACCACCTGTAAGTATGTTTGTGTAAGTGTATAATCTCTTTAAATTAAAAAGCATTTAGTTATCTGTAGGAAAAGCCTCTTATATTTAGCTTTAGGCAATGATCTTGCTTTGTATAAGCTGCCATTTTTTGAATTGCCATATTTCTACAGCAGCCCCAACGGACAAACCCAAGTGTTCGTCTTGTGTTATATTAAACCACCAAATATCACCATTAGATGTCACTAAATCTAGACCTTCTAAGTGTGTAATTTTATATCATGTTTGGTGTAATGTGCTGGTGTCCACGGTTACGTCTTGCAGAAATAAATGTGTTTTTGAAAATGCATCCGAAGGAAGGTGCGTATAGACAAAGGTGTGAAAAGGGGTGACAAGGAAAAACAGCGTGTTGTGACAGTTATAGTCCCCATTACCTTTGGTTCTGAGTCACTATTCTACCCTGTCAAAAAGAAAAGGCAAATCAATATTGTCATTCACAACTTCAGATTAAACTCCCTTTGCTTTTACTGCCTCCATGTTCTTTTGTGGGCCATTCAATGTGCCGTAACAGTGACAAACGCATCTCAATCGATTGTTGGTGAGATCAGCGAATTAACAAGTGGAATGTTTTTTTTTCACCCTCCCTTTGTTTTGTTTTTTTCTTTCCTCCAAAATGGGCAAGGAGTGAAGCAATGGAGCAAAACACATAAAAAGACAGCAGCCATCAACAAACACAATAAAACCCTGATCTAGAAACTACTTTCCGAAGCGAAGGAGTATTGCTGTGCAAATGTTTTTGCAATTTAGAGTCAGTTGCCACAAACCACTAAATGCCCTTAAATAGTACTGTGCAGTTAAGGTTTTCAACAGAAAAGTAGTTCCAGTGCTTTATGTGGGGCCAGACATGGGAGTCATTTGAAAAAAAAAAAAAAGGATGTGGGGTAAAAAGCAAATACAAAGTAAGTATTGAAAATATCCTCATAGATTCATGCCAGACATTCATATGTATTGACAATGTGGTTTTAATAGAGCTGCATTGTTCCTCACGGCATCTGCACAGATGTAAACAAAAGTCAGCGGTGTCTCTTTGCCACATGGACTATCCACATGTGTTTCCATAACAGATCAAGTGCACTGGCATCCCCGAGTTCTTTCCTAAATCCTCAGTAATGCTGATACAAAGACACGGCTTTCCACGGGATGGAGAGGCACACTTGGCACGCACATGATTTGGTCCAGAATGACTTAGGTGGGGGTGGGTGTCTGACTAGGTAGGCATTTTAGAGCTGTCAACCCCCCCCCAAAAAAATAAAGGAAAAGTTAAGAATGGGGGTTGGAAGAGTGTGGTTCAGCTCTGGCCCCATTTGGATGACTTTCAAGTAAAGACGGTCTCCCACGCAATGGATGAGGCAGTCTTGAATGAGTCTAGCTCGACACAAAAACACTCTCAGCCATTCCTTGTAGGAAGGCTTTAGTGTGTGAGTGTTTCGTGAGTTAGGCTCAAAAAATGGGAGGATGCTGCTTTTGGGTGTGAGAGTTGCAGGTCGGGGTCACGGGTTCACATTCTGAGCGGATCAGTATCATTACACGCTCAAGTGCTGCAGTAATACTCCAGTCCCACCTGCGTTTGTCAGGTATTGACGGAAAAGAAAGACAAAATGACAAAGACGTCCCGACACAAATCCTCCTCGCTGCAAACTCGGTGGGTCTGTCTTCATGCCGGTGCATCGCACAGAACACAGCAACACAAGATGGAACTGGTCTAATCCTACAGCACACTGAGCTTCTGTCATTGATCACATCAGTTTGGTATCCTCATTACTCACCACGTACCCTGGAAAAACGAGAGATGCAGATGACTGGGAGGTGACGCAAATCCAGTGGCGCACTATACAGTCCCGTTGCCAACAATTAGTGTGTTTTGTGCACATCTGCTCAAAGCATGTTAACTTTTATTTTGTTAACTTTATTTAATATTTTGGCCACTTTGTTCACAAACCCTTTGCTGATTTTTCCACGTTTTATTTTCCATTTTTTAACCAGCTGCAGATCAGTCTTGCAGAGGGAGATGTTTGTGTTTGATTGCCATCAAAGCGGCGTAATGAGTAATGAGTAATTAATTATAAGCTCTGGGATCCACAGCCGTTTGTGAAAGGTCCACAGTGACAGTCATTCCTTTACTGTGGTGAGTCTTTTTACAGCCATTTTAAGGTAACAAGCATTTGCTCCATCTGCAGTGTGTAACAGGAGTGATGTCACTGTCAGGCCACATGCTACACTGGTTATGTGTTCATACGACCAGCACCAGAGTGCAGCTTAATAACCACAAGCATCTAGATGCTGCTTTACCACCGAATAAAGTAAGTAAAAACATACCCTGAAACTCTCAGTGTAGACGTTTTTACTCCTGCCACGACTGGCTTCAGTTCACGTTTTACCATGTATAGTTTAGATTGTGCTATGGTTGAAACTTGACTGTTGGACTATACTGTTCTTGTCCCAGTATACGATAGGGGTGTCGCATACAAAACAACGTCAGGGCATTTTTCATGCACTGGTGTTTGAATCTATTAAGAGTGCTTATTTTTCAAGTCACAATATTAATATTTGATGCCAAGATGAGTCAAGAGGACAATATATTGCCATATATCCCCAGTCTAATCTGGTGTGTGAAATCAGGCAAATCTAGGCTGATTAAGATTAAAGATTAAAAAAAATATATTTTACAAAACAAAACATGTTAAATTTCACCTTCACCATCTGGTGGTATTTAGTGGAAGACTATTGTGGCTCATTGTATGATAAACAAACATTATGAAGTGAAATCAAATCTGCACATCTGCTCCCGGTAATATATTTAATCTGCTGATAACTTTCTTCGGACAAAAGCTCTCCCGCTTTAAATGGGAAAGTAGTAAATGTAATTTGTCACAACCTGGAGCACACTCACTTATAATGTATGATAATGTATTCTCTCTGATCATACTCGCTCACCAAATGTGGTGTTGGTGTTGCAGGTGCCAGGCCATAAATATACCTAAAGTGCACTCGACATTTCCCTGGCGCACAGGGCAGCACACAACCGACGACTCTCTGTGTTGCGCCGACAGATTATTAAAAAGTGTCTCCCAGCAAAAGTCTGTCATATGGTTAAGAGGATAATTCCTGTTTTATTTAATTAGAAGGCAGTTATCTGACTTTTTAACAGGAGAGGTCAGAGAACCGGCTAAAACTGGATTGCAGGGAGCGCCGTTAAGATTTGAGTAAAATCCAGCTGGAGTTGGATATTTCATTTAAATGCTGCTTATGTCACTTTAGTCTGGAATTATCATTTTAATGTTTTGAAGGTGATTTGATGAGACGTTCAGCAACGTCTCAGTTTGTTAGTACAATTTTAAAAAGGAGATCCCAAGGCTGACAAAACATCTGACTTCAAGAATAAATGCAGGATGTATGTCTAAAAGATACAGCAGACAGTGTGTTGTTTATACCTGTAAGATTACTTACATATGCATTCAAGGGACTGCATGTGTCTTTGTGTATGCGAATGTTTACAATAGGCCCTTTTCCACCACAGGAACTTTCCTCATTTACCCAGGGTTTTGAAAAACCTCGGCACGTTTCCACTGAAATTACCCAGGGAAAAGTGACCTATACTCAGGACAAGGGACTTTTCAGATTCAGAAGGAACTTTGTAGGGGCGGGGCTATGTGCTGAAGAACGCTGATTGGCGGCTGCAACCCACCTTTAAGCAAGGCCTTTTAAAAGGATGATTGGTCATTTAAAATATGGAGCAAAAGAGAAGTGGACGGACAAACGAGGTCCAAGCGCACCGAAACAAGTCCGGGAAAAGCTAAATAAACTTAAACAGGATTATAAGAAGCTGAAGGACCACAACAGCCACAGTGGGTCTGACCTGGACTGGAGATGTGGCGTGGTTTCTTATACCACTCCCGCAAACGTCATCAGCCTGATTTGAATACGTTTTCCGGAACTTTAAGGTGTGGTGGAAACATAAACCACACAGATTACCAAGAATTATTTCCCCCGGGTAAATAACTTCCTGGGAATAAAAGTTCCTGGGAATAAAAGTTCCTGAGAATGTTGATGGAAAAGGGGCTAATATGTGTATGCGTGTGTCTGTGTGTGTCTGTGTGTGTCTGTGTGTGTATGGATGTGTCTTTAATGCGTGTGTTACACAGTTAAGACGCTCTGAGCTCATTTAGCTGTTAATTTCTCCTCTTCCAGTGAGTGGAGCAAGGGTCACACATCAAAGCAGCCGGTGATGACTGACTGACTAAGGTCTCTGACTTTAGAGCCTGCCCGGGCCTGCTCTCCTGGATTTAAACACTTAGCAGGGGATAAAGAAAAAGCACTGGAATTTATTTCTTGGACACACAATCATCTTGTACGCACACATGGAGACGCACAGCGTATTCTGCTACATTATATCGTGTGCTACAACATCAGAAACATTTTGAAAGTTGAATTTGTATTGCCAGCAATAAAATGTCTACATATAAGCTGTATCAATAAGATTTATTATGTTATTTAATTTAATTTGAGGACAGATTGCTCTCGAACTCCCAATGGGGTGTTGCCCGGTATAACCAGTCATGCTCTGTTCACCATTGAGCCGATCAGCTGGAACAGTTTGGAGCAGAAGTGTCCTCGCACAGGCAGACAGAGAGAACAATGAGCCACCTCGGTTTAACAAGCCTCTATAGTGTGGTTTAATGTGAGCAACCCTCCGCCACAGGTTTGTTTTGCTAGACTGACAGACTCTCCTGCAGTGAGGCGTAAAGAAGTTCACGAGGTGTCATTACATTTGAACTGCACTGTTATATTTGCCTTTGGTTTTCAAATGGGAATAGTAAAATACATTAGAACACAGTACGATGTGAGATGGTGTATGCGCTTTATGCAAATATGCGATAAAATTATATGATTACCTTTTACTGATGCTCAGTTTAAAGCGTGTCAGTGTTATTTGTCACTTGCTGTGCATGCCTCTCTGTGTCTGAGATGTTCTTCCATCTCATTCGTGTGTTTTGAGAAACAGGAAATAGTTTATTCAGAGTTGGATTAAGATTTATTATTAAGATTTAAACAGCAGCAGATGTGATTGGAGGCTGGTCACAATGTGAATATGCATTATTTATAATTATAGTGTAAAAAGAAGCGCTATTGATATAATGACTAGTGTTAGTGTTAGTGACATGTTACTGTAACAAGACTACTTTTTGGCATACTTAAATACTTTTTCATAAGAGGACAAGACCATAAACCAGATTAATCTGACTATATCAGAAAGATTTCCTCGAATGAGTGAATTACTCAATCAGCATTAATCCACCCAAAGGTAGACAGTCTTCGTAATGCAAGTTATTTCCCCTGGAAATATGGATATTTATTCCCTCTCTTCAAGATAAGGAGGAAAAGAAATATACTAAGGAGTTTTTTTGTCTAAGTGCCAGTGAGGATTTTCCTTTTGCCAAAGTGTGTGAGACTAATTCTAATCTTCTGAATCACCCAATGTCAAAGAAAACAGATGTTATTTTTATTTCACACGTTCAAAATGTGCTGCTTTATTTGTGGGGCCTGTTGAGGCTGCAGTAAATAGTGCTTTCAAAACATGTCACTTGTGTTTTATCGTTCCATTCCTTCCCAGTACATTAACGTGGTAATGTGGACAATGATGTAAAATTTAATAGATGTAAAATAAAATTATGAATGAAATGATGATTATGCTGCAAACCCCTCACACACACACTCACACACACACACCATCAGGTGTGCGGTTGGGGGTTTGCTGATAAGTATCATCCAAAGAACAAAGAAGAGTAGTTAAGGGATCAAGTTAAGTCTGACGCATTTCTCACTCATAAAGTCTGTACATGCACGCAACATGCATGGAGCTGTTTTAGTTTAAAATGGCACAGGAAATTATACAGATTAATACATATACACACACACACACACACACACACACACAACTAGGTGTGTCATCATTGCACTGGTGTCAAAGTAGCCAGGTATTTATGCGCCTGCTTGGCTTATCAGATTTCAGTAGCTGCCCTAAGGGAACGCAAAAAGATAGATAGCCATCCAGGCATGACCTCAGATATACACACAATGTGTGCACACACACACACACACACACATACAGAAAGAGAGATAGTAGAATGAATGGCTGACAATTCAGGCATGACGTCAGTTATCATCAGTGATTACCTTCTTACAAAAGCTGTGATTGAGAAAAGCTTATGGAGCTTAACATTTAAATATATGTTTTTGTTAAAACCACTCTACAAGTGTCAGTCACCCAAACCATGAAAGAAAAACGGACGGATTGATTCTTTTTAATTAGTTTAATCTTTACGTATGTTGTTCCTCTGATAGGACAGATTAAAAATTGGTCAGATGAGAAGAGATAGTGTCTTTTTTGTATACGCATACATTAGAATCAAAGTGAAGATCCTTTAGGACTACACCGCTCATTTTGTTTCTTTTCTCCTGTGGGAGGAGGTGATCTCTGTGCCGCTTCCTTCCCCTTTTCCCACGCTTTCTGTGTTTTCCAGTCCCTGTCACGCTTTTAAGATGAAATGTATGTAAATCACGATAATTTAGCGGCGTGCTTGGCAGTTATTCATGATGTTGTTCTCGCAGAGCCAGGTGAGCCCGGCTTCACCTGGCTGATAGCATCTGATGTCACATCAGCTGTGTCTCTAGGCCCCGAGGCCACACTGCCGTTTATTTAACTGTAATCATTTTAAGGCATCTCTTTCTTGACTATCACAAGAAGATAGATAGGAGATTGAGAGAGAGAGAGAAAATAGAACGCAAGAATAGCAAACGAGAATGCCAGAGAGGGAGAGAGATTTAAAAATGTCACAGCGGTAGGGATGAGACACTCCTTCAGATTATTTCTTCTTCCTGTCCTCATGTAAGGCTACGTCCACACCATTGGACTGTTTCATTTTGGTTGTATTGCTGGGGACATAAATGCTGATATTTACTTCCTGGTTGATCAGGAGACATCCTTTCCTGATCCAACCAGCACCTATGTAGACGTGGCATCATATGTGTTATGCTGTGACAAATGTTGTGCAATCAGATGTGGCATTTTGTGACACGGCAGCACATGTTCAGCCTGTGTATCTGAATACTCTGTAGGGATATTAAGTGTTTCCAGGAGTGTTGCTGTAATTTATGTCTTGTCTGGATGGAGATGCTGAGATTTTCTTTTGCAAACATTTTGTTTTGTTCAGAAACACAAATGTGTTTCCTTTCCCCATGTCCTGCAGAAATAGAACACATCATGATAGTAGATATATAATGATGGACTTTGTGGAGGTGGAGGGTCAAATAGTATCCATGACAGGCTGGACTTTGAAGTTTGTAGCAGGTTGTCTTCTATCTTCCGCTCCTTCCTCGCCCTTTTACTCAGACTCTCTGTCTCTCACCATATTCCTTTACATTTTTTCCTCTTTTCTTTTTACCTCTGGCACCATGGAATGTGATGATAAATGTTTTTAAAGCCTAGTGCTGAGCATGTGTGCTTCTCCAACAGTGCCACACATCTTGACATTCAGTTTTCTTCATTCACAAACGCTCCCTTGTCAAGGTGTGCCAATTCTCAAGCATGTACTACACCCTGTCACATTTTAGCAGCGGAAAACAACACTGTTTTGGGGGAGAGTTACAACCTAAGTGAGAAATAGATTGTTTAGTGAAAACACTGGAGGAACTTCTTTGCCTAAGGGATGGAACTGAGATGTGTGTGTGTGCAGCCCCCCCACCGTCGGTCCAAGGCACACTAAAGCATGAATGCACACGCACACACACACACACACACACACACACACACATGCATACACTCGTGTCAACATACTGGAAGACATCTGTCATCTGCATGAATATACTGTACTTGCACATCCACACTCACGTCTACACACCGTCTCAAAGTCTCACACACAACAGTTTTCAAATCTGCTCTTCAGGAGAAAGTCTACAAAGTCTCCAGAGTGTGACGACTGCACTGCACACTGTCATCTAAAGAGCACACATTTCTACCTGTTACTCCTTTATTCTGATGGGAAGCTGTGATGCTACCACTTCTAGTCATCTCCATGTGTGTTTGTGTGACAGAGAGAGAGAATTAAAAAAAATAGCGTCACACAGAGGGGGCTGTGAATAGAAACAGTGAGGCTGGCAGACGACTGCACACACAAACTGAGAGACCAGTGAGCAGCAGGGTTTAACCCCAAGTCCTCACTTTCTAATGTACTGGAACAAAAGTACATTATACTAATTTGTGTTGGGACAGAACGAGTCATTTATTCCTAACCTATCTTCTTTACAAAAGACAAAGAATCCCATGACTGGTGATAATTTCTCAGATTAGGCTACTGTACGACTTGTTGTGTTGGGATATGTTTGACTTTAATTTTCCATTTAGTTCCAGATATAATTGAGTCTCTGGAGACTCTTATTTTGCAGTTGTCTTTTTGGGTTCATCGCCTCCAGGCTGACTCCATGTTCACCTCTTTGGCAGACAAAGCCTAAGAGGCCCATAGAAATGTGATGTTCTGCATCATTTTTTTTTTGTCATGAATGGGTCTTCCACTAAAAATGTCAGACCAAAATTATGTGGAAAGTTCACTTGATTTTGTTTATAATGAAATCCCCATAAAATGGTTTCTGCAATGGGTGTCTGAACACTAGAACACCAGAATGTTTTATTGTTGACTAATTTTAAACTGATGGCAGAGGCAAAAACAACCAACACTTGCTCATTCTCTATCACACCAACTTGCCTGACCCCTCTCTGAGGTTGCAGCATCTCTCCCTCTCGTTCATTTGTTTCAAGTTGCCCTCACTAATGGGTCCTCTCTCTTTCTTTCTCTCTCTCTCTCTCTCTCTCTCTCTGCCTCTCCCTCTATCTCTTCCTCTCTCTGTCCTCAAGCTGTGCTCTCACTAATGGACAGATGGCATGCCATTGTTTACTGAGCCAAGGTACAATGCCTTATCGGCCATAGCAGCGGAAACTGGGCTAGCATTTCTGCTTGACCCAGCTTAAATCTGCCACCAAAAAAAGGAGGAGGGGGAAGGAGGGCAAGAAGAAAAGGGAGGAAGGGTAGAAGAGTTGCAATATGATTTCTGGCCCTCTGTTTTCACCTCTTTGACCCTGGATAGTGTGTGCATTTCTGTGTGTGTGTGTGTGTGTGTGTGTTGTAATGGTCAAACCCAACCCCCTATTCCCCTCCTCACCTCCCAGTAATCGAGTGAGCTGTGACAGCTCCCATCATATATAAACTCACACAAATACAAACACACACACACCAAAAAACACACACACACACATAAGCCTTGGGGCAAGAAGGGATTTCTTGGCGATGGGATGCAATCAACTCGGAGCCAATCAGTAATGAGGGTTAATCAGTTGATCGATTGGAGAAGAGGGGCGTCTGTGGTGACTGTCCTTGCTTCCCTATACGATCAGAGTGCTCTGTCTTCCAGCAGATAGAAGTTACATATTGATCCTTTTCTTCCAAAATTACTTTGACAAACCCAGACATATCATCACTGGTTAATTTAAAAAGAAATGTTGACTTTACACGCTCCATGTATTCACACCTGGAAGACAATAAATTACAATGTAAATAAGGACAATTACAAATTGTCCTAATATTAGGACTGTTATAATCACATTTTTTGATCACCTTAACAACTGTCTGACTGTGTCTGCATGTGCCTGTTTTGCTTTACTTGTGCGGTGTGCTTCCTCCATTTTCAATCAATTGTGATTAAAAAACGTTGTGCGCAGCTTGGGAATCTCACTACAGACACAAAAACATCAGAGACAATCATGGGGAACTGATGTGGCCTTAATCCGCTGTGTGTAAGTTATTTGGCAGTGGTTTGAATGTATATTTATAAGTTACAAACTATACAGCTTTAAATATTGCAAATATTATCCTATATTGTACCTCCCTACAATGACTAGACACTCCTCGTGTCTTCAAAACTGGAAATATAAGGAAATTATGGCAATAAAGGGATGTCAATAACTTTAACGACAATTAATTAGTGGCTCTATGTAAAATGCATTTTATTAACTGTCGGCCTCCAGCAACGGATTTATAGTGAACTTCATGAAATCAGGTCGATCTGAAACTCCCCTCCAAAAAAGAGCAGCAGCGTGAACATCATGACCACAGAGGGCCCCTGTTTCACACTTCCCCCTGCTTCTCTCCTCCTTCTAACCCCTGAGGGCCAAAGACCTGGGGATCTTTTAATTATACACGGTCCCAGCTCTTTCTTTTTTCAACTGGCCACTGAACGGTCAACAGGGTTTTTTACTACTTACTGAGGCATCAGCACCTGAATAATAATATAAAACAATGTCGGTGTGCAGAGAGAAGTACGTCGAGACTATGGGCTGAGGAAGAGAGGGAGACGGGTAGAAAGAGAGAGAATGGGGTATCATTTGATAAGCCTGTCAGTTAATTAGCCTCACACACACGCACACACACAGATACTAAGAATGGCCACCAGGCATTATCCGTGGTCGCCTTTTTTTATGGTCCTTTGCAGGCTCCAGTGACGAGGTTGTTAAGCAGCATGGAGGGCATATGGTGCCAGGATGGACACACGCTGTTGTCAGGCAGTTGCACATTAACAGTAGTGAAAAAGAAAAGTTTTTATGTCGTCGCAGAGGTGGAGCTACATGTGCTCCGCTCTGGCTGCATTGTAGCCGTGTCAGTGTTTTGGTGATGGAGGGGTTTGTGTGGGATGTCCCGTCAGTTTCATGACAATCTGTTCTTATTCCAACATCTGATTTCTCAGCAATTACGTTCATCGCAGAAACTTTTCTCAAAGACATAGTGCTGGAGATGTTTGATATTCCACAAGGTTTATTTGTGTATGATTTTCTCCTATTTAAAGGTTAACCTCAAATACTCAATACCCACTTATTCCAATAATGATATTAATCCATCCCAAATTTTTCAGTTTTATCTGGCAAGTTTCTCAGCAGATCTTCACTGAGCTTGGCAGCAACTCTGGCTCAGACTTGTCTAACAATGAGCTCTTATCTTGTGTAACGACAATATCGTCTCTGGACAGAGATGTACATTTAGGATCTTTTAGCCCAAGAATAAAAAGAACAAAATACACTCAACCCCAACTGTGTAAGACAATAAGTCCAGAGAAGATCTCACTTGACAATTAAACCCAACTTCACTGTTGTGGCTAGATACTGGTGATTGAAATGTTATTACATCTTATGTATCCATATTACATATTGGAATATAAGAATAAATAAAAATGAACAGCTTCCATGCTTAACGATGTGTCAGATTAATGCATATGGAGCTTTGACAGATTTAGCAAGTTTGTTACTGTATGCACTGGCGTTTGTACAGTCACTTCATAATCATCCACTTTGTTCCAGTTAATCACAAAGAATTTTTGTTTTGCCTGCAGCAAATTTGAGGGAACACAGAACACAAGCAAGAGCCCTCACAACTTTCTTTCTTTCTTTCTTTCTGTCTTTCTTTCTTTCTTTCTTTCTTTCTTTCGCTCTCTTTTGCTCCTTCTTTTGCTCTTTCTTTTGCTGTCTCTCTCTTCTGCACAACCCTGCACTTTTGCCCCCTTTTCACGTCTTTCTGTGGGCTTTACAGGTTTTGCACCGCAATCCCCTCTTCACTCAAACAGACCCTCCTCCATTCTTCCCCCAAACCCTCCTGTCATTATTTTTTGCTGCCACATCCTCATCCCTCCTCTCTTTCAGCCTCCCCTCTTTCTCTCACAGTGGTGGCTGGGCAGGCCGAGCCCTGGGGCACGAGCAGCAGCGCCTAGATCTGTTCTGTGTCGTGTGACTAGTTATTTTTATCTCAAGTCACTTTCTAAGCCCAAACAGCTCCTTCCCCATTCTTTTCTCTCCATGCTCTCTCTCTTTCTCTCTTTCTCTCTCAATATAAATTGAATTTCTTGTCATTCATTTTTGGAAGTGCTCCTGGTTTACATACTGCCCTGTGTTTACTAAATATATTGACTTAACAAACAGTGTAACATAAAATGAGTGGACACTGTTCGTGTATACAAGTGTGTGTGTGTGTGTGTGTACTTGTATTTGTTGCTTTTTCAGGACCTTTTCTGGCATAAACACCTTGTCAGGACCAGTATTTTAGGGGAAACATTTGAATTGTGGTTAGTTAAAGGTTAGGATTAGGCATTAACTGGTTAAGGTTAGTGATAAAGCTTTGTTTAGGCTGTCCAAATGAATTTAAATCAATTCAAGAATAGCAGCGGGAACCTGTGTGTTGTTATTATTATTATTATTATTATTATTATCATAATTTATTGTATGTATAAAAACTATGTCAGCCTGTTAGTACAAGTCATCATATGCTGTAACAACATCAGCATCAGCCTTTCTTGAAAATGCCTTAGAGACTTGTCCTGGAGTGTTTTGGGTTGGAGCAAAATTTGGAGAAAGAGGACACAAACACACTCACATGCACAGACTCACACTCTTGCAAGTGTGTGTGTGTGTGTGTGTATTGCACTCACTTGGTGCACGTGTTCAGGAGGAAGCCCATTGTGCAGAGAGGAGATCGATGGAGGGGTCAGGTCATGGCAGAAGAGGTAAAGCAGAAACAAGCAAGAGATTGTTTTCTGCATCTCTTCCTCCTCCACTGTCTAGAGACCCCACTGGTCAGTGCTTTGCACCAATGTGTAACCTTTCAGCTCAGGGACTGGACTGTGTTCACTCGCAAAAGTCTTGTAAAAAAATAAATAATGAAACATCAGTAGAATCACAGTTGCACGACATTAGGGAAATATGTTATTATGTTGTTGAATGTTGTGAGGATGATATACTATGCATTAAGTAAACAAATACTTATGTATGCAGTGTGAAAAAAACATCTCTCATAATAGTTGTCTCTTCTCATTTGTATTCTTGTAAATTTAGCCTATATTGAGCCTGCCATATTTTGCATTTTTATATATCTGTTTATTGTGTGTATTGCTGATGTTGATATAACAGTGAAAGCAAGTTGTGCAGTGCTGGAATACATTAAATTTATATTTCAAAACCTATCCCCATGACTGTTATGACAAATAACACCTTTCAAAAGATTAAACTTAACCACTGCACCTTTTTTTTTATGACTACCACTCAAGAAAAAAAAAAGACTTATTCACTTTTATTAATCTGCAACTGGCACAGACACTGACCTACTTCAGCTGAGAAGCACTTCAAAAAAATGGAAATAGAAAGTATTACTAAATAGGAACGGGGTCCAAGCACACAACCGTAGCATGCTCTCTTTATCAAAACTGTTAATTCTTGCTGTTATGAGCAATCAGCTGTTATTTTCGGATGATGGCCCCTAACTGATAAGTGTGGGAAAGGAGCATGTGGTTCTCCACAGCAGTCCTCCAGCCTTACCCACAATGATCTGCTTTGTCCACCTCGCATTCCCTCCTGCCCTTCCCTGGGCACTACATAGGGTTTGCATTGTGCTTAATAAAGTTTACAGTGGCCCTAGGACGTTTGACTTCCCTGGGTACCAAAGAGTCGGCACATTGAGGGCTTAACTAACTGGGACAAAAGACTTCATCTGCTACTTTTCCACAGCCAGGATAAGTGTAGCTCAGCAGGACTATGACCAAATCTGCCCAGTGAGATCATAGCAAGCCATGAAATTAAACTTTCATTTGAAAACCCAACTGCATGGTGACTTTCTGTATTAAAACTAAAGGAGGGGATGTCTGCAGGGCCTGTCATTGACGTAGCTAATGAATTAGACCTGACCAAACCAAGCTAATCATTCACTTGGACTTTCTTATGACCCTACAGCCCTCAGGTGCTCTGTGTCCCATCTTTCTAGGCTGCAGGGTGAGGAGCTGCAGAAAATGCAGGAGCTGGAGATGGTTTATATTACATAAATGGATGAAGGAGTTCAAACACTGACAAGAACATAGCATCACTGAATTAGCTGCTGAGCAGTTGCTTCATTGCCAGTCTCAATATAGGACGGAAGAAAGGGCAGTGAGGTGTGGAGCAGTGACAGTGATGGATGGGATGGGGGTTTTCGGTTGGCAGATTGTTTCAAGACCAACCTGTGGCTCATTTACCAAAATTTACTGCAGACAAAGTCTTTTGTCATCAGTATTGCCTTGTACACAGTTGCACAGCCTTTTGAATGAATAATCCTTGTCTTGCTTAAAGTAGGTTATTGTGTTTTGACTTGAGACATAATGAACCATTTCCTCTAATGTTATGCATGTATTGTTATTCTGTTTAGTCAAATTACAACATACTCAACACAGAAAGGTATTATCCAGCACGTTTCCATGTATACAGTTAATTTGTTCAATTTGACTTCTTAATGCGTCCCAGTGTGCAAGTACTACAAGGGAATCGTTTTATTAAATGAAGTATTTGCCTCCACTATGCTAGGTGGCAGTACCCACCCTTTCAGCTTGTTAGTTCCTACCATCCATTAACTTTAAAATATTGATTTCTTTTAAACTGATGAAGCATAAAATGAGTCAACTCCTCAGTCCAACAAATGTACTCGCCTGGATTTTGACATGTTTCTGTAGCTGTGTCTTATTCTTCTTGCCAGAAATAATAAAAGGGATGTGTGGCACATGCACAGACCAGCTCGAGTCCGACTGAATCAACAGTACACGTGCAGTATGAATATGACTCTCGTTCACATTATCTGGGTGTGATAGTATGACTTTCAACTTAGTACCATTTCAGTCCCACTTACATGTTTAAATGTGTTTCAAAATGTGGACTAGCATGGCATGTAAATGCAAGGATAGACTCTTTGCATAAGGCTGCCACAGGTTTCTGTTTCAGGTTGCTTTTTTCTCTCCACACCTACTATTTGTGTTTTCCGCCTACTATTGCAACAATAACAACCTCTTCAGCCTGAATATCAAATGATCAATACAGAAAATGTTTACAGCGTTTGCTTAACCGGGACATCCTTGCATGCACGTTTGCCAAACTTTTTTAATACCGACATACATGTGGAGTCCAGTGAGCTGGCTCCACCACAAAGGATCATATTATGTTAGTCTGTTCTGTCAGTGAAAGTTGTACCACACGGTCGCTTACAGTTTTTGTGGCATTTGATTTGCATGATATTGTCCATTTTAATGATAATGGTCACCACCTGATGTGTAAATGTTTAACCAAAATGCTATTTTGCATGGTGGTTGTATCCAAAGCTTTTTACCACCCATGACTACTGTGGTTGTTTTGAAGCAAAAAGGCATGTTGTTTTCCTGCTATGGTAGAGTGATACTTGGTATTAGAGAATTTCCTCCGGGTTTTATTTATTTATTTTCTTTCTTTCTCAAAAATTGCACCTGAAAACGACATGTATTGTTGAGGTTCATACTCATGGCTCATTAGTGATTAGCTGTTCTTCCATTTATGGTCAGAAACACAGTACTTTGTCTACCATACAATCTTGCTTTGATCAGAACCAGAACACGGTCAGCTGTTGACTGATGGCATGCTTTGTTTTCCCGCTAGCACTGGTTGTCTCATTACCCCCCTTCACCACAAAGCTCCCTCGGGATGGCACCACCAGAGTGTGTGTATGGAAGTGTGTGACTTTGTGTGTGTCCTGTATCTCCCCTGTGCATGTAGCTAACTGTGACAGCTCACTCCACAGGTAATAGTCAGGTGGAGGAAAGGAGGGCCCCCTTGGGAAGATCCCAGGCGACAAGACCCCAAGGGGTTGAAAGAGGGAGAGAAAGTAGAAATGGGAGGTGGACAGGTTAACCAGCGAGGGGTTTCAAAGCTGAGGTGAGGTTTCCCCTGTGACTTCCCCCATATCCTCCATTCACACTTCCTGACACAGGATCTGTCCAGAGTGACACACAAAATGTGTGTAAAATGTGTATGGAAATGCTCGTGTTGGCCACACAGAGCGAGACAGGGAGTGCATATGAATGCTGCATGGGTAACATGTGTCTGGTAATGGTACAGAGGTCAAGATCTGACAAAAGCATGATAAATGACCACTTGATGCTCTGTTTCCCACTTCCACTTTGGCTGTATGAAGCTGTGCGGCTGAGTGACAAGGAGTGGTTACTTATTACAAGATGTGTGGTATAACATCACTTCTAATCCCTTGATGACAGTTTACCGAAAATATTTTATGGAAAGTTGAAAAGACATGATTGTGGATGTGTGACCGTTACAGTCCAAGTCTGATAAATAAATGCCCCCACATAGTTGGAGCCATGCAGTTGCGGTGCAGCTGTTTTCCAAAACCATAGTTTGAACTGCTGTGGTAACTATACTGGTAATTTACATTGTACAAAACGTCATTAACTAAACGTTCACCAGCAGTGTTATTACTTTGTGTAATTTGAACCGTAGCTCCAAAGCTGTGGTTTGAAGCTTATAATTCCCGGTGACTGTGTTGTCGGACGATCCAATCAAAGGAATGTAAATGCCATGTGTGTACGCTGAAAATTTTCATGCTGCCCATGCAAATCCCTTTGCCAAATAACAGAAAATACACTCTTAGCAAGACGAAATAGGGCTTATCTTCCCTGATACCAGACAGGTGGTGATTTGATAGCCATACTCAAACAGCAGAGCATTATAGCAGGTGTTTGCAGGATTCTTAATAGCTCCCATGTGTCTGAACATGCCTTGGCCTACACTGACAGTGAGCATGTATTCAGACGATGTGTCAAAGTGGTTTTGCACAAATGTTCTTTTTTTTAATTGTTGCAACACAGACAATATTGGACTATATTTTCCGTCTCGCCAAACACCCAAATTGAGTCAGAGTTTAAACTTGGTCATGGAAACATTCCTACTCATGTGTCACAAGACAGACAAGACCTCCCCAAACTTGTGCGGCGTTACTGACAATCTCCTTTAAAAAAACTCTCTGACAAGGCAACACAAACAAAATTCTCTCCCTCTTGACTCTTCTTGTCAGGGCCGCCCTTTATCACCCTCTCCCGTTTTTATGAAGGGAGGTCTATCTTTGGACTATCATTTGACATCATGTACACATTCCTGCTACCAGATGCTCCCTTGTGATATGCTGTGTGTGTTCCCCCCTTGCTATGTGACTCAATGGGCTGCTTTATTCCTCCGTAGCCTCCCCCTTCCATCCACACACAAACATATAGACCATGTCAGCCAAGTCCATTCAACTGATGGAGACTGCTGGCTGCGGGGGGGAAAGCCACCACATGACAGTGGGTCCGGCCCCTCACAGAAAACCACCTTTTCTATCCATGGGGGGAAACAGACAATGCTTTGTGGACCATGTAGAGGGAGTCTACCCCTTCTATTAAAGGCACTGACGCCCAGCTGCTTAAGCATGTCACCCAAACTATGGACCATTGTTACATGCATGCCTGCTTCAGTCACATCCCTTCCTCGATTGGCCCCCATTGATGATCAATGGCCGAGCTCTGCTGGAGTGGCTGAGGATATGTGGCACCCCACAGGTCTCAGTACTGGGTTCACTCAACTTGTGACTGATCATCTGTCATTCTCCACCTTGTCCACACCCCTGGCCTGGAAGAGGCATCCTTTTGCCCCCTCAATTAAACCCACACAGCAGATCATTGAATCCTTGTAACTGGTTTTTGGCTCTGTCAGACCATATGGACTTCACAAGCTGCATTTGTTTCTTCCAACGTGAGGTATAGTTTGTATTGGCTGACTTTGCAGGAGACACTGAAGGTGTATCAGTCCTGTCTCATCCTGTCTCCATTTTATGACTGCCTTTAAAAAGCTAATGTCTGTGATCTCATCTGTTGGGTGCAATTAAATTCTTCCTTTAGTGGTATTGCAAGGAGGCCTTAGCTAACGTGTCCATCAGAAGAGGTGCTGCATATAGGAGACATGCTCAGTTAGATCGCATGGTCATAAAGGTTATATTAATGGTTTATGTACCCCACTGCAGCATTGTTAATGGCAAATGGCATTTACTGGGTGCTGCAGAGGAAGGCCATTCAATCCGCAGTATGGTTTATCTATCATGTCAAGCGCTCAATAAAAAGCCTTCACTAATATCAAAGGAGACTCAACACAAAGGCTCTACCCCAGGGCTAGGTTTAAACCTTTTTCTTCAGTTTTATGTAACAAAATGAGTAGTTTATATTTTCAAAATCCGTTTGAAATTAATCAAATTTAATTCCTCTTTGCCCCGTGCCTAAGTACATACACAAAGACACAGTGAGACGAGCGCAAACCATGGCATGTCTGAATGTGTGCAACAAAGCAATCTGCACACAGTGAAACAAACCCTGGTAAAAGAATTTCAGGGGATGTTTCTGATCTATGTCACGCCTGAACCAGCGACCAATTTCACATGTCTATTGGATTGTTTAGTGTCCCTTTATCAGTGGTGATGTCATCAAAACAAGTCACCACACCAGAGCAGCACTTCATTGGTTTTACAGTGAAGCAAATCCCGACTATGCTGGCTGAATGCTGGAGAGGGATAACGATAATGATGATGGAGGTTATCGTGGAGTAATTACTGTGCATAGGAGGATTCCACGCAGTGCGAATGAGTAAAACACCCAAGCGAGAGAGATTGAGAGATTGAGAGATTGAAGGAGGGAAATGAGGAAGAAGCACGGGGTGATGTGGGGGGTGGGGGGCTGGGCTTGTATCTCTAAATGTGTCACTTGATTGAAGTGCGCAAGGTTCTGAGCTAATTACATCCAGAACCACAGCCTAGGAACAGATGCCATACTTGTGCATCAATAAATGCTTATAAGTAACTTATTTAGGGCTGCCTGCCATGCAAGGAAATGGCATGACTTAAAGCACAAGCGCCCGGGGGCTATTCCACAGCTCTTTGTCTTGTCATCCTGCATCTTTTAAATCTATTCACCGCTTCAAAACAACACAGACAGACAGCAGGGCAGGCAGGAAAAAGAGAAGAGGAAAGAGGGAAAAAGATACAAATATTCACACGTTGCAGACAGTATTATGTTTGTCATTTGGGTTGTCTGGCATCAAAGAAACGCTGTCTTTCCTAAGATTTGTGAGTGATGAGAGCGTTGCTTTTGAGGCCAAGCTCCTGTTTGATGAAATTCAGCTGTTCTTTTAAGTTTTAAGATAAATATGTTTTGACTTGGGCGTAGAGAGATACATTAGCTTGACAAGTCAATGCTCTGTTTTAGTTTGCTGTTGGTGTAATAAACTGTGTTAGACTTCAGGTCTGAAAAAGTTGTGGGTTGTCAAAAAATGCAGGTACCATCCTGCTTTATGACACGTGTGTGTGTGTGTGTAAGTGCAAGACGAGTTTTTTTTTTTGTTGTTTTGCTGGCACAGCATATGTTGACATGCCATTATTTTTACTGACTGATGTGAATGACAAACACAAACAGACAGGCTGACTACCCTGACAATGCCACACGAGAGCACATATAGAACAGAATGTAATCAAAGCCAGACCTGAGCTTTCCGCAAAGACAGCAGGCAATTACTGTTGCCACAACCACTTCACTCTTTGATTGACACAATTCATATCACTGTTGTTTCTAAAGTGTTTGATGTTAATCCTTGAAACAGTGCATGAGTCATTAGTGCAGTGCTGCACGCAACTCGCTGCCCTATCACCTGCTCCGTCTGCTCTTTTGTGCCCAAATATTTCCAACTGATACTTCATGCAAATCAGCCATAAGAAGCACAGCAGCCGCATGCCATGTGCAGCTCACACTCTCTCCACTCTCTTTTGTGTGAGTGTGCTCATAGATTTTTGTGAGCATGTGCAGAAGTATGCTCGTGATTCTTGTCCCTTTCACAAAGAAGCAAAGCTGGAAAATCAACTGTGTGTCACATTAAGGGCCCATGCACATTCTCAAGGATTAGCTTCTTCACTCTTTACCGACTTTGCTACGTGAGGGTGAAAGACTTCGTGAATTCTGGTTCGTTCCGATGCAGCCTGCATGGCTGACCAGTGCTGGAAACACTGCAGTGCTTAACACACAAAAAATGCTAATGCATGAGAAGAGCGAGCGTTTCCCCTCGACAATTTGTTCTGTCTGTGTGAATGCGAGAAGCTGTTTTTGCAAATGATGACTGTCCCGAAAAATAATTGGACAGGTTTGCATTTTTCATGAGATTCATTCATGGCTTTCTAATGTGCATTTTGTAACCTCACACTGCTTATAATCTGTGCCATATTAACATATTTGAAATATGTATGATCATTTAAAACATACGGCATATGTTAGAAGTAGGCGCCGCACCCTGGGTTTAACCATGTGTAAGTAGACAGCAAATGGCCCACTGTGTTTTGCAATGTTTTTTGTAATTGGCCTAAATAAGAATGCAATGAAGTTCTCACATGGGGCTATCTGTTCATGTGCATCAGGTCATATTCATAACAAGAGCTGCTGCTAAAAACTGCACACTTGTACTTAAACATGCCTCGTTAATGAAGATACTGATGTTTTCCTTCACTAAGCTGACGTTTGTCGACCTTAAGGCAAACATGGGAATCTTTACGGATTGTAAACTGTGTGTGTGTTTTTACATTAGACCACACTTGTGTGTATGCATTGGTGTGCATGCAAATTTTATACTGTATGAGCGCAATTAATGGACGTATTTGTGAACCGCCGTCCACTGCACGGACAAACTAAAAAGTGGTGGATGTTAAGGAGCTGCAGGGAGAAGTAGTGGTAGAAGCTATGATACATGGCTAACTTTTCCATGACTTCACTCATCTGGTATTAAGAGTGTGAATGCATCGCTCTGCTTTCCTCTCCTCTCCCATGCCACCCAAATGAAAGGGAATATACTATAGCATATAGAGACTATGCGTGTTGCTGTTTTATATGGGTTCCATTTGGCTCAGTGCCAGAACCTCTGCTTTGCATTTCCTCCAAGGCCTAATTTATCACATCCATTTCTCACTCAGTCTTCTCCAGGGGTGCGAGTTCTCCTGGGTTAGGCCACTGCACAGTAATGTGCCAGTGTCCAGTGGGACACGTAGCTGTAGTTTACCCAGACTTAATTTTAAGGAAGATTTTCTTATGAATAAAAATAGCAAAATATAACAAAAAAAACAACAATTTAACTTCCAATCATACCTCTAAACATAAACCTCGTAAAAAGATCAGAGTAAAGCTGGACTCAATTCTCCCGTGACCTTAATTTGGTCACAGAACCACATTTTTTACGTTTGATTAACTCAGACCATGTGTCAGAAAGTCCTTTTCAGTGTTAAATAATAAATGCCGGATGTAGTCTCGCACTATGGCATCTGTATTTTCATTAACACTCTATTAAGTTGAGCTATGAAATGAAACAACTGTGTATCGAGACATTTAAACTGTCAGACTTGAGGCATCGTTAGTACCAAAGCAGCTGGAACATACTTTCTCACAGTATAGAGTGAGTCTTTAAAGCCAAGCACAGTATGCGATGAATATGGAAAAAACTGTAATCTAAGGTGTCTGATTTCACCTCCAGGGCAGGAGGTGGGTGTGAGCGGCTCTGTCGAGAGGTACTATATTTTAATGCCTTAAGAATTACTGCTCACTATTTGTCGACTTGTTTGGGCAGTGCACACATATACCTCCTTAGCCCCACCTCTCTCCTGCATCCACAGCTGCAGCCACCACCCCCAATCGTTTTGATCTAATTTCCTTTTTTTCCCTTCTTCCTTTACCTTTCCTGCTGAAATTGATTTCTGCTTGTTTGGTTTGGCAGTAATAAGATCAACAGTAGGATCATGTTTCAATGGCATACTACCTTGAACCCCAGGCAAATGATTTGTCCAAACTTAATAATGGAAATACTTAGGATGTACTGGGAGATGTAAACAGTAGTTGTAATAAAACAGTGCCGCAAGGTAAGGGCTCCTTTAAGTTGCAAAGCCTTTTTCACTTACTGTATGTTGGCCGTACACACCTCAGGCTCTCCCCAAACACTACAAATAAAAATGTATCCCCATTCAGCCTGTCGAAAAGTCACCCAATAAAAGTCTTTTAATTGGAGTGTGGTCTGTGGCATGACACATCTAGCCCACATTTGACCAGCAGTGATAAACCCATCAACCTTGGAAACCGTTAATGCTCCACTGCACAGACTATTAGTTTAAGCATGTCACATATACATATAGATATTGTTAGTCTGTACTTGCTGAAATTCTTTTTTCCTTCTCTGCCAAGAGGAATTACCACAAAAATCCCACAACACCAATGTGGAGAAGGCAAATTTTTCAATTTGTCTCAACTGTTTACAACTTCAGAGCGCACTTTTCTCTGATCAGATTCACAAAGGGTCGTGGTTTACGACTTTTGCTTTGCAACAAGCCAGTTTCTCCCCATTGTAAACTGTTAAAGCTATAAAAATGATCACTCTGGAAGCATTGTCAGTTTTCATGTAAATAGACTGAAACTGGTCTGTCTTGCTTCAGTGGGAACCTTGGCCAACTCAGGTTATATTTAGCCTGTGAGAAGGTATATTGCGTGTGTGTCAGTTTCTAATTAAACCTTTCAAGAGTTTTGTTTACAGGCCATCTCCTCACACCTTGTATGCATTGGCCCACTTACATTCCTCAAAGTGAATTAGATTAGTTTCACTCCACGGAGGATGGCAGAGTTACTCCCTGTCTTCTGCCCTGACCTGAAAATGTATCCATTCAGGAAATGCTTCACATCCTCTCTCCCTCCTTTCCCACACATTTCTGCTCCATTTTGCAAAAATTGATACTTTAATAAATCCTTTCTTGTTCAAAACGACAAGGTGACTTGTTCTCCTCAATGTAGTCTGACTGAAATCGACTGGAAGCTAACTCTGCTGCACTCGGTCTCTGTGGAGTCACCCGAGCATAGCTAAGTGGTTCAAGTATAGATATACCTTCAATATTCAAGTCAGTCCTCAAATGAGTGTAAAACTGTGTATAGTATAAGCAGATGTGACAGACGGGTTCAGGAAGCAGACCAGCTGCACTTTGTGGCACTATTGACAAAAAGATTGATAAATACATCCACATAATCAGGTCCTTATCTTAACATTGTTGTCACTATGTGCTAAGTGTATTAAAACAAAGACATTTTAAAGACATTTGCCACAAAGTGAATCCACTCTCTTTCCTTGCTGAATTGTAAATCTTTTCTCCTAGAAGTTCTTCCTATAAAACTGTTCCTCCACATATTAAGACTCAATTAGAGTCTCACTGGACATCGTTTGTTCAAATTCAATTTATTATCATAATTCTGTTCTGGTTTCTTGCCACAAGTGAAGTAATAAATCTGAAAGAAGAGATAAACAATAGAATAATCCAACTTTGGCTGCATCCTGCCATATTTGCTTTTCGTGGAAGTTAAAATGTTCCTGCTGCACTGATTCCTCAACGTTTGTGGTAAAGGATTGATAACAAAGAGGCTTTATTGGTAATTAGTCATTACAATGCAAATAATTTATACAGGGTTGGATGTTTCCTCTTGGACCATCTTTCATAAACTCATGTAAATAGGATAGAAATTATAAACCATAAGATTTCAATGTAAACCTGTGTTTGTTTGTTTTATTTTTTCAAACCCTCGGTCCAGAATAGAAGTGGAAACTCAGAAAGTTGGTGGAAATAAACAGCAGGACGTATGTCAGTGTGGGGGCGGACTCGTAAAACACCTGTTTGCAGTATGTGGGCCTGAAAGCTGGAGCTGTTAATAGCCAGCCATAAATCGCTCACTCCATTGTTCTGTCACCAGGTTGTAGGCCTGCATTTCTCTGTGGGATTCATGAGGTAAAACTTTGTTGAAAAGTATAACCACCAACACCACCCCCCCCCCCCCCCCCAACACACACACACACACACCTACTATGCAAATAAAATTGTAGTTTCAGCATATGTGCAGGTAATTTAGTTGTTGTTTACTACAAAAGTGCTAAAAAAATCTGCATTGTTTAAAGGGTTCATATGTAAAAATAGGAATAAATAAAGACAATTTAGCTGTACCTTAAATCTACCACAGCAGTTAATGTCGGCAGAGAAAATCCACTATTTTATCAACACTTTAGCTGCTGTTGACCTGTGAGGGTTTGAGAAAGCCTGCTGAGAGGGGGGATCTCTTTACTAATCAGCCTTTTGACAACAAACACAAGCTGTTTGCTCTAAAGAAAGCATTGCAGGTGTGTGAATGTGTGGTGAGGTGCACAATCACCTGGACAGACTCAGCAACACCCCCCACTACTCCCACTACTAGCACCACCACCACCACCACTTCTTTTATTTCTAAAATAGACCTTTGGATGTCTAAGGCGTCTCACTGATGCACCACAAACAAAGGAGGAGGCCGCAGAATTGTGAGGAGGGGCTCAGAAAAGAGCAGTCGCTCCAGACAAGCCTGGACGAGACAGGAGGGAGACCTCTGGCCCTTCTACAAGTCGCCCCTCAGAATCTCTCTTGATGAGCGGATCAGCTCACTCTAACTATAGCTGCACAAAGACAACAGGAGGAGCAGAGGGAGGAGAGCCGAACACCTGAGATCAAATCTGTTGATCACTTGCCTGGAGTAAAGTGTCGTCTCTCTGCATTCATCCGTTCTGCCTTGAAGCTTTCATTGTGAGGGACAAACTTCAAGGGTTAAAGGAGAAAAAAAAAGAGAAAGTGACACATTGTCTCTCATCTCTCATTTTTAAAAGATCACAATGTAGCTTATAAACTACAAACGTCAAGTATAGTTAATAGGCAGTTAGTTCATTGCTGGTTTTCATTTTTAAACAGTTTCCAGTTCATTAAAATGTTAATTTTATTCAATGCGGAGCAGATTTTGAAGTGAGGACTCTGAGTTCACCATGAGCCCTGTTCAATGAAGAATGCTAAGTACAGAGAGCTGCAGCGTGCTTCCATTTTAAAGGAGTAAAACCAAAAGGACAAGGGCCATACCAGCGTTTCTACATTCTCTGTCTAGTTTATGTTGGGAGGCTCTAATAAAAAGCCACCATGTGCCAATTGAGCGCCTACAATTAGCAGATTAGAGTGATAAAGAGGTTGCTTGGCTGCGAGGCACGGGGCCGCCTCCCCAGGCCCTCAGGGCTCCACGATGGGCAGGAGCAGGAGGAGGAGGAGGAGGTGGGTGTGGGCTGAACCACTGATGAAGGGCCCAGATAATCTCTTCCTCTCTCCTTCTCTCTCACTCCCCTCTCCCACCACCCTCCCCTCTCACTTCTCCTCCTCTCTCTCCCCACCCGACCCAATCCCTCACACTCCATGCCCCGGAGCACCTTTTGCAAATACCTGCTCAATATTCTAGTTGGGGGTGCAACAGTGGTGGTGGTGGGACATGTGGTGTGTCTGCAGACGGGAGATACAACGCACAAAAAAGCCGCTTGAAACAAAAAGCAGAACATCTGCTAAAGCGATTGCGGGGTAAATATGTTTGACAATTATTGTTTACAGTGACAGTGGTAACAGTTTCAACACCCAAATCAAAACCCCTCCATTTCTCTATTTGCAGTGAAACAGATGGGCCTACAGCGATCCATTAGCAACCTGTCAAAAGCTTCATTCTCATCTTACTTTTATGCCTTTGCTTCTGTGCAGTGTGACAGTGGAGAGGCACTATTTGGGCATAATGATTGTTATCTATTTGCCCAACATAAATCAGATATACCTCGATAGTGTGTATTATTATCATCATTATTATTATTATTATTTTGTCTTGCTTTTTCTTTCCTCTGCCAGTTACTGTTCAATGAGCACTGCTTGAATCCACATTTGTTTCTCCCTTTTCATATATTATTGTATTATTGATGGCGGTACACTCTGTGTAAAAAAAGAAAAGAAAAAGAAACCTGCAAACAGGGGGTAATGATTTTTCACTGGTTGCTGTTTTTGTTTGTTTGCCTCCACGATGATATCCAGTTACATTTGGGCCGTTTGTTTTCCGTGAGAGCGAGATTATTCAACAACACAAATTATTAAAAAGTTGCCTCCTTCATCACGCTCCCACACTACAAAGAGAGATCGGCACAAGCTGATATTGTGAGCGAGAGAATAAACCCCACGCTTGGAATGTGTTGATGTGATGTTCCCAATAAATTCAATTGACAGCCTGGAAAAGAGGTGAAGGTGCAGCATGAAATCTGCTCGTGCACTGTTGGTGTCGCCTCACACGTGGGATGTAGCATTAACTAAAGCACAGGATAAGACCGTACAAGAAGAAGACTGTGCGTGTGAATGTGCGCGAGGTCATTTGAGCAACGCACGCGTCTGTCACTGTCTGCTCATTACAGCAACAAAGAGGCGAAGGTGTTATCTACTGCTACCCTTGTCACCGTTTTCCCCCTGCACTGTACGCCTCTAAATACGCTCAATCAAATAATGTGTTAGGAATAATTAACCTCAGAGCCCCCACTGCTTCTAATTGGCACCTATTAGAGGGCTGTATGATTCCTTGATAAACACTGAGAGGAGAGAGCAAATGGCAGCAGTGGTGGGCCCAGGTTTGATTGGTAAGCAAAGTGCGGGAGCGATGCATACCGGGGGTAACCAACATTTAATTATCAATGAGGTTTTCGCAACACTTTAGAGAGGCCCCGGGCATCGTTTCCTTCAGTAGTAGTAATGGGCTCTTTTTAATGGAACTTGTGTTAAACATGGTGCTGCCACTGCAAAGCTTTGGCGTTCAGCCCTTAGTTGTGGCTGCTTTAATTTAGGTGACTACTGAGAGAAGACGGAGCTCATTTGGGGCACACACTTTGAAAGCGTGCGCCACCATGGCCACGGGAGGAGATAAAGAGGATGCTCGTACCGAATTCACATAGGCCGCATTTACATTTTCTCATTTGCATCTGCTTTGCGTCTTAAGTTCTAGGGGTCAGGAAAATAATTAATTTTTTCTTTAAGTCGCATAAGATGTTGCAGAAAATTCTGCGTGTTAACTCGTTAACTCGTATGAAACTAAATTAGACAACAGATTTTTATAAAACTTTTTTCCAATTGTTTTCAGTTAATTTGGACAGTAATCGAACAATCCTGTTTTCAAACTCCACCCACAGTCAATCAGCAAACTACATTGTCTAAAAAATCCCCATAAGCCTTTTCTTTGTCTCATGACCTACAGGACTGTAGGAGTTTAGTCCTATATTCCCAACAACTGAAGACACTTCAGTAATACAGTTATTGCCAATCTAAACAAAATTTACATATACTTTTCTGAATAATTTGTAATGTAAGAAGCAAACACAGTCAATAACTATCTGCGAAGGTCAGTGAGTGAGACACCAAATAACAGCATATAGTCATTGAAGTCTAAAAAAGAAGGTTACAAATACAGAAAACGGGTGTTGCAGGCGGGCAGAGATACGGACTAACTGGCTTTTGCCTGTATTCATAGCCCAAGGTTTGATCCTCCTCTCGCAGTAACACTTGCACTGGTACCCAGACTACACCAGAGGGCCTTTAGGGCAGAGTCAAGCCAAAGTATGACCCAGTTTTCAGGGTTTCCTAATAGCAAGCGGCTGGGAGTCACAGGGTAACCCTCCATCATCGCCAGCTCCTGTAATCTGGCAGAGCATATGCCAATCAGCCCAAAACATGATGACAAGTTCATCATGACATGGCCATCGTCCTCCATCTTCCCCTCCCCTGTCTGTTGACATCTCAAACACAAGCAAACATCCCAGTGATTATGGCATTTCAGTGTCAACTGGCATGTTGAGTTTGGCTGGAACCTTGGAATGACAATGAGGGGGCAACGTGTTTGTGAGCCGCATGAAGTTCATTGGGATGGTTTTTGGTTTTTTGACACTGAACCATCGCGTCACGTTTACATCCAAGAAGCTTTCGAAAACCGCGCGCCAAACATATGATCATTCATGCAACGTAAACGCGCAAATTACAGCTAAAATGGCAGAAAATGTACCCTCATGAAAGTCGAAAATGGTCTTTTTCATTTTCCAGCTGTCAGGAGGGAATCCTTTTTCTGGACACTCGCATAGAAGCATACTGGAAAGAGAGAGAGCGAGACAGATGCTGAGTGAGGGAGAGGAGAGAGAGAGCAGCACATCTGACAATCCACTGGCATGAAAGTGAGCCCCTCAAGCTAACAGATTCAGAGAGAAAATTACAGTTTTGCGCATTTGTGTCAATATGCATGTCAAAAGGTAATTGGGAAATTGTTCTGCAACGTCAAGTCCTGTTGGCAATGTTTAGCCTGTGGTAAGATCAAAACCATTTCTTCACAGGCTCTGAGAGGCCAGACCAAGCTCTCTAAACTCTCTCAACCACACAGGTCTCTCCTTTAAGCTAATAATGTGGCTGTTTATCATAAAGTGAATATGTAACAATCAGCTGACTACAGAATCGACTAAAAATGACAGCAGAAACTGTTTGGTACTTCTGACCTGTCATGAGCAATTAAAGTTTTGATGCAAGTACAGTTTGGTAATGTTCATAAGAGAAGATAACAGTGATATGAATCTATTCATATCACTGGAAGTGTTGCCATTGTTATTCATTTTACCTTGTGCAATAAAGTAGCCATGACCACATTTGCAAACTCTCACCTCAGGCAAATCTAGATTCACCTCGTCTTTATTGCCCGGAACAAAAATACAATCAAATATACAGTGTGTTGTTCTAAAATGGAAGAAATAGTTTGACAAAAGGGAATTACTGTCTTCATACCAAACAGCAAGCGAAATAATTGCACATACTATATGTTACAATTGAATGTTTGGGTTTTTTTTCGTCTTTTTTTTTTTTTTTTACGAAAAGCCGATTTATTATGACTTAATAGAAAGTTTCCTGTAAAACAGGGCCAGCGTGCCTTAAGGTGCTGTTTAACTATACCATAGAGTTCCATTAGTTTTGGTTTCAGCGCAGACCTTTTCTTCTGACAATAAATGTCGTTCTGCAGGGTTTTCCACCCTGTTATCTGTAAAATTCTTGGCTAAACAATGAAACCTTGTAATTCTTTAGCATAACAGTGAGTTATGTAGAAAGGTTGTGAATACACACTGGATAAATGCAGTTAGAAATGCAAAGTTAGGCCATGCTTTCAAATTCTGTTGAAGGTTCAACCCCAAACATCCACCCCCCACCCCCTTGACATGAGGTACAGTCGGTGTCACATGATTTGTTTTTGTTTGTCATACATGCAAATGTCCTGCATTGTTTATCATGAGAGCTGAAGAAAAGCCTCCTGGTAGAGCCATACTTTCATACATGTGATCTCATGAGTGTTGGCCTGAAACTGGCTCATGACCTTTTGGTCACATGTCACCATCTCTCACTGTCGCTCACTGTGCTGCTGAAGCAGAAATGCCAGTCAATAACATTACAAAATTTGAAATACAAAATGTTTATGAGGCAAAAAAATTCCTATATGTATCTTTTTTTTAGATTTACGAGGAAGTACTTATATCCTCTAAGTATATACAGGGTTATTTTTTATTCAGAGTCAATTGGTTCGGACACCAAATGGCTTTTTTAATTAATTATTATTTACAAGATCCCAAAAAAAAAACAGCAAAGAATACACAAGCTCTGCCCAAAAAGGCATTTGTGTGACTTGAGCAACACACTTCAGTCTACTCTCCTTTTAGAGCTTAAAATAAATAAATTGTAGTAAATAAGTGTTTTGGGTGTTTTGTTGTTAACGCTGGCTGACCTGAAGGCACAAGCAAACCCAAATGGACAGAATGGGCTCTATCACCTGGCATTAGAGTTTTAGGTCCATTAAATGCTTCAGGGGTAAAAGGTCAATATTGTGTGTGTCCCATTTCTTGATAAATTTCAGTGATAATGTACATTTGGGAAATAAAAAAATACTGTTTTGGGAGAGAAAAAATATTCCTTATTGCCTTCAGATTCTGACAGCCTGAATTTGTACCGTAGTTATTTTTCTGAAGACATCATTTTTGTGTGTGTTGAATGAGCTTCATGATTAACTTATGATGATTATTTCCCTCCTTTTGATTTTGGCATCTGCGTGGCTTAATAATGACATTTTGCGCAAAGTGCAATTGTGTTTACCTGTTTTGTATTGAAAGTAATATTATTATTATTGTTCATATTTTATTTGACCTAATAATAAATACTCAACAAATTGGAAGGACGGTAACTGACAGAAAAAGAGAAAGAAGGGAAAAGAGAGGGATGGAGGGGAGGGGAGTGGGGGGGGGGGGGTGCACCAGTCGCTAAAGGGCCAGGCCGGGGAGTTGATTAGGTTCGGGAGAGAGAGAGAGAAGCTGCTGCGGCTTTCTTTGCGCACAGAGTCTAAGTCCTTTATCATGGGGAGGCACCGGCGTGGCCTCGAGCTATTGCTGGCCTGAAGCAAAGTACCAGAGAGAAGAAAAAAAAGAGAGAGGGGAAAAAAAGAAAGGAATGGGGAGGTCTATCATCAAACTTCATAATAACGCTTGGGGTTTACCACAGCTGCGCAGTGACCCTTTTATTTTCCTGTGATGGAACAGATAGCTCAGTATGAAATAGTGTGAAATTATCATGTCTATTAATTCAGTCAGACATCCACGGCTCTCCGCTGCTATCCCACGACCCCCACCTCCCTCTCTGTCGTACTCCATTCCTCATCCGTGGAAATATGTGTGATTTCCTCGCAAATTCTCCATTTTACCAGAGTGATTTTTCACTGTTGATTCACAGAAAATAAGGCAAAGGTGGACATGGGGTTTTAAACCGTCGGCTGTATGTGTGTGTGTGTGTGTGAGAGAGAGAGAGAGAGAGAGAGAGAGAGAGAAATGCGCATGTTTATAAATTCATCATAAGAAATTTATATTTTTTCCCCTTTTGGAATCACCTTTTTGCTGCATGTAGGTCACACTGCACAGACAGTTTAACCACATTTCTCTTTTTAACATGTCATATTATGATTTATTATATTCTGTCAACAATATATTCCCAACAAAATACAATGTTTCCAATAGTGTTATATTGTAGTATTAATAATAAATGTATTATTAGTAGTAGTAGTAGTAGTGGGAGGCCCAACAGATGTCATATATTAATATTAGCATTTCTTGTTGTTTACTTTACATTTGTCCTGAGTGTTTTGCCTTCTTAAAACTTCTCTGACGTCTATTTTGTCACTTTAGTTTTGTTTCAGAAAAAAAGAAAAACATTGCAGCCATTTCTCTGCACAATTCATATTTGCTATGTCAGCTTTCTGCTTGGATGACCAAGCTGATTTTCCCTTTCTTGACTGGATAATACTTGGTGTTTGGAAATCTGTGATGAGTGTCTAAAAGAGTCTGAGGCGCAGAGAAAAGTCACATTTTTGGAAGACGGTGTCCCACATTATGATGACCTGACGACAACAACAACAACAAAACGCATTTTAAGGGATGTGGCCTTGTGCGTATGGACCGTGGGGGTCTGGTTTGATAAAAGGTCTGGGGTTTGATACAGTGAGGGAGAAAGAGAGAGAGAGAGGGAGAGGGTTGATTGAAATGGCGTGTGCCTGGCTGAAGGGAGCCAGTGAGGGACAAAGCCCCTGCGAAGCCACGGCCACTCGAGCAATTATTCCTCCACGCTGCATTTGGATTAGTGCAATGGAAAGAAGCATATGTTTGGCCCGGGGCGACACTCCCCCCCCTGGCTGACTGCAGAGGATGCAGGGTGAGACACAGAGAAAGAGGGAGCGAGGAGAGGCGAGAGAGAATGGCTGAAACTAGAATATAAACTGCGTTAACCGACTGGAGCAATATTAACACATTTTAATCCACGTATTAATAATATATAGTTGTGAGTGCACGTCTCTTTTTGTGAATGAACCATATTTGAGCGGAATTATTGAGCTGTATCACGAGACCTTTTGTTTATTCAGAGTGACTTAATGTGTTCTAATCGATTAGCTAATGTCTCGAGTAATCAAGGGCGATTTGGTGGAGTCATTGACCTCTCTTGGCTTCTGAGACCCTGACTCGCATATAGTGGGCAGGGGGCCCGAAGAGGGGGTCAGCGCCAGGCAAGAGGGGCCAAAGCCCCAAATGACGGCTGATGTCAGAGTTGAGGACAATTAGCCATTTTGCGCTTCATTGCGAACTTTAAAGTCGCATAATGTGATTGAGCCAATGGCCGTATCAAATGTCATTCACCCAAGTCGCTTATTATTAACAGTTTAAAATGAGTTTAAGAATAAAGGGGAAGTAGATCAAATTGACAGCAATCACTTTGCAGAAAAACCTGTCCCTCATCTGTTTCTCATCATTTCGCAGCCTTTTTTTTCCCCTCTCCTGGTATTTCGAGAACAGATCAACATGTTTAGTCCTTTAAAATCCTCTATCAAAACATCTCTCGAACATTAATGAGGAAAAACTTTCCAGCCTTCTTGTGTGGACGCCAATTCTTTGCAAAGGCCGAGACTTTCTTTTTCTTTTTTTCCTATTTCTTTTTTTCCAAAGTGCTGGTCAGTATCAGCGACTTTAAACAATCACTCCAATCTCCATCAGCCTCAGATCTCTCTGTTTAAATGTCAGAGAGGGACAGCTGGGTTTAAATCAAATTCCAGTCATACCAATATAACATTTGTGGCAGCGCAGTGCAGAAAAAAAAATCTGGGCCTTGTTGCCCTATATCCTCCCATACAGGCATCTCCAAAGCAATGCCTCCAAGCAGTTACAGTGCAGACTGTTGTAGTGGTGGTGCTACAGGGTAATTAGGCCACGCAGACACTCCTTTCACCGAGCAGTGATCTCAACAGCATCAGCGAAATACTTTCTGACCACAAAACATGGCTGCTATGGCGCGTAAAAAGTGGATGGGGGCCACATTTGTGGAGGACTGATGAGCGCAGCAGTGATGTGCAGCTGGTTGTAGATGAAAAGTTGCGTTACATGGCCGACACATAATGTTCAGTAGAATGCGACTGGCGCGTGGAGAGTAAATGTGTTTGGGGTATGAGCACGCAAACACCAATTTGTCCTGCAAATTAATTCACAGAACACGCGCCATTTATTTAAATGTATTTAAATATTTGATGCAGCAGCTTTGGAGACACATAAACACAAACACACACACTAACCGTCTACACCAGTATTAGCCACACAAAAAATTAGTTTAAATAAAAATGTAAAGTTTAACACCCTAAAATAAAATTGAATTCATCTTATTTCGTTAATTCTGCAGAATATTTGATAACGTATTAATTGCAAAGCAGCTGTAATTGGTTTTAACTCAGAAGCAGCAGTTATGGATTTAATCTTTTTTCTTTTTTTTTCCAAATGACTTTTGCTGCCTCTACCTGATAAAAATGTGCGTAAAACGGCAAGACAATGAGATTTTCAGTCGCTTTAACACCCCAATTCCATTACACACACAGACACAATGACGGGCCCTGCGATCCTCCTCATCTTTGCACTAATAATGCGCGCAAATATAGCGCACTCCATTGTTCCAGATACCACTCTTTCTAATGCGTTCGTTTCACCCCCCAAAACTGTTTTCATTCAAGCAAACCCCGATACATTTATTAAACAACATTAGCATTAATGACACACGTGATGGGCTTCCCCTTTTCGTTAATACCAAATGAACGCTTTTTTTAATACGATTGCTTTCCCTTAAAGTGACTATTTATGCCATTTTTCCCTCTCCCCCTCCTCACATCCACCACAGCAGGAGCAGCCGGGTATAGTCTCTCTCTCTCTCCCCTTTATGAGTGAGCTATTGTGCCTGAGGACAGGATCCCACACACAATCTGAGGACTGAGCCAACAAAAACAGGGCCTGACAGACAATGCTCCGCTTCACCTGCTCCAGCACCGTGCATCGCAATTATGCCAAGGACATGTACAGTTAGGTTTCATTCACCCTGCTGCAAAACAACTGCCTCAGAATTAAAGCAGAGAATCAGGCAGATAAAAAAAATAGTAGAAAGAGGGGTGTATATCACCCCGCTCTCTCTATCTATCTCCCAGTGTTACAGTATTTTAAGCTGCATGGTTACCAGACAATGAAATAGGGGTGAAAACGCAAGAAAACACCACCTAGATGCATCCATCACTGGACTGATTCATGCTCCAGACGAGATTGATTTCGAGCTATAGGTGCCACACGCCATCAGTACACAATCAAACTCAACTCAAATGTTATGCAACGGCCTCCTCTCCCTCTCTGTCTTTCTCTCTCTCTGCAAAAACAATATAATAATAACAGAAAAGAAAAAGGGCCAGCATCACATCCACGCAGCGAGACAGTGCACATTTGCAGAGCCACTCAGCTAAACACAGCGAAATTAAATAGCACTTAGAAAGGGGAGATTAGTTATGAGAGTGTTATGATCGTATCACCACACACCAAATAAAGAAAAAAAATAATAATAAAGGAAAATATCTACACAAATGCAGCATACTGCGCGCTGATTGTTCATTGATTACACCGAGAGAGAGGGGGAAACAACATAGCCTAACAAATATTTGATGCATGTCTTTGAATAAGGCTCCAACACAGAATAAACGAGGGTGGGGGGGAGCCAAATATAGACCACAACACAACCAAACAGTGCACACCAGGCCCATATACATCTCAGAGGGTTTTAGCTGGAGGGTTGCTGCTGCTGCTGCTGCTGCTGCTGCAGCACACTTCAAACGCGAATATATCCATTGTTGTGCGCCACTTGGCCTGCACAAGATCCTGTGCTCTGAACTAGGGAGTTTAAAGTAAGATTTTTTTTTATTATACTTGAGGGAAACAATGAGTTCAGCCACTTATTGGAGAGAGCAATTGTCAAGGGAGACTTAAGCTCAATTACTGTAGCCGTTCAGGATGTGAAAAAAACAACATCAAAATAAAAATACCAGGACTTTAACAAAAAAAAAAGCATCCAGGATATCAAGCAAAGAATAAAAAATTTAAAGATATGAATAAAAATCGAGATGAAGCGTATCAAATATTTATTTTTTTCAGGGCAACAAAGGACTATAATACATTGACAGGCATGGGAACTATTGCCAGCACATGTCTATACAATACAGCTAAAACCGCCTCCAATTGTGGACATTATCGGACATAACAAGATAATCAGGTGGTCCCCAAATCAAATGTTTTTTGAGCGTCTTTCAACATTTTTTTTCTTTAAAAAAAAAATAAAATAAAAAAAAATACAATATTCCATTTATTGCTTTTATGGTGCTCAAGGAGAGAAAACAAGGGGTGAAACGTATTCTGATTGGCACAACACATAAAAGCTTGTATAAAAACGAAAATAGAAACACACGCACACACGAAAAAAAAACAGTTCTCCTCAGGGTGTCACTTATGCTCTGTTTCAAATTAAAAACTGAAATAAGAATGATATATATATATAGATAGAGAGAGAGAGAGAAATGGAAGTTTATTTCTATTAAATTTGTTCACTTGCTTCAATGTCGCCTCAACATGCTACAAGAGGGCTGAATTGAAATATCCCAGAGAAATAAAAAAAATACCCCAAACTTCTGTTTTCTAGGAAAAAAAAGAAATAAAAACATAAAATCACATGAAGAACTAACCGAATATCCAAACCCACTAAAACAGGAGGCACCAGATAAATAAAAAAAAGGAAGTTTAAACAGACGCACCATATTTACAATTCCCATTAAATTACACATAAATAAATATATACATACATGAACACCGATTCCCTTATATAACCGCGAATCGTGTTGAAATTCAAAAAGTTCAAGTTGGTCGCTTGGAGAGAGAGAGAGACAGTGAGTGAGAGAGTCTACAACGGAAGTCATGACAGGGAGCTCTGTGGAATTTCTCTTTGTTTTCAAGTTTATTATTCACAATACTGATAAGAATTCATCCTCTTTTAGCTTCGATTTTGTCACAATCGTAAAATGGAGATATAGAGGGGAGGGGGGGGGGCGGTGGTTGGGGGGGATTGGTGTCCGCTGGATTTCAGTCCATTCGCTGCAGCTCATAAAAAAAGGGGGAGTACATAAAAAGTCCTGTGGCTGAGGCAGTGGGCCTAGTACACCTTCTCCTCGCCCTGCAGGAGCTGATCCTCCGCAGCCTGTTTTTTCTTTTCTTTTTCTTTTCTTTTTTCTTTTTTAAATAACATTTCATGTGGTTCAGCTGTTGGAGGAGCAAGAAGAAGAAGAAGGAGTAGAAGAAGAAGATGATGAAGAAGAAGAAAACACTTGCGTCATTTCCTCGTGGATCCAAAGTGGGGGGATGTAGAAACAAAACATGTAAAACCACGCAAGATCAGGAAGTGGCACAATTAACTTTATCAATAGTATTTATAAGGTATTTATAATATTTATATTGGATGGGCAGGGGCCGGGCCGAGGCGCGTGGTCGGTGTAGCAGAAGGGCCCTTCTTGAGTTTGGCCCCACAGTGAAGTTAAAGGATGGAAACATCACTTTCTGTGTTTCTCGTCTTTGTCTCCGCCTTTAGTGCCGTTATCTGAGTGACTGTTTGGGTTGTTGTTGAGGTACATTTTGTCCATGGCTTTGATAGCCTCGGTTAGATAGTTCTGCAGGGCCGTGACGGCCGCGCACAGTGCCGGGGTCCCAAAACCGTGCGAGATTAGACTGAAGTGGGTCAAGCAGCTCTGGATTCCCGGTTCAAGAATGGGCTGCGGCCGTGAGTTCCCCAGCGGCGAACGGTCCTGGGACAGCAGGTCCGTGAACTCTTTGCACACTTGCCTAAAAAACAGAGGGAGCAGCAGCGTTAGTGACCAACGTTATCACAAATCTGCTCCATGGAAACCCCCTCCCAAAAAAAAACAAAAAACCGTGACGCGCGCAGACGTGACAAGTTGTTTACAAGTCATCCCAACAATGTCACGTGGCACACATCCCTGCGCGTAAAAGCCAATAAATACATTTTTAAACACTGACATTTCAGAGTCAGTTAGCGCTGCAGGTGCGCCACACTGTAAAACCTGAAGTGAAAAGTCAACAGACTTCGAGAGGAAAAAAAAAATAATATATATATATATATATGTTTACAAACTAAAAACAACACTTTAGAAATGAATCTCTTAATTCTATAATAGTTAAATAATAAATAGAGAAGATGTGAGAAGATTATATGTATATATATACATAAATAAAACGTTAATGTGTTCAAATTCCTTTTATCTTAATGGAACTTATATCTGATTATATACACCACCCCTGTAAATAAGCACAGGCTGTATAAAATCGCAACGGTTTCCTCTCTATTTCACGCACGTGTTAAACGCGTAATGATTAGTTGACAGCTGTTTTGATTATAGCAGCCCATCGCCGATATGTTTTTATTGATGATGTGGGCCTTTATTTGTTTTTCATTTATTTTTTTTAACTTATCTGCGCCTCGTGAGGGATCCAGTGAACGCTCAGTCAAACATAAGCAGTGGTAGCAGCGCTGGATGAGAACCAGCTATCTGTCAGTGTCACTGAAATCACAGGACACACGAGAGGCTGCAGCGCGAGGGAGGGAAGAATAAGAAAGAGGCCTGCACTGATTTTATTTTCACCTTCTTTTTTTTTTTTAATTGATCGCGTCATATCATTTAAATAAAAATGAAAATAAGTGTGTCTTAATGGAATCCATAATTAAGAGAGACGTCAAGTTCAATTTGTATGTGAGGGAGAGAAAGTGTGTGAGCGACAGAGATTATTTTTATCATTATTATTATGTTAGACAATGTACTGATAATAATAATAATAACAATAGTAAAATGAAAATGCTGAAATGAAAACAAATATTAATCTTTAAATTAGGTGTGTGTGTGTGTCTGTGTCTGTGTGTGCGTGGGTGTGTGTGTGTGTGTGTGTGTGTGTGTGTGTGTGTGGCACAGGCCGGCATGCATTCAATGTAACACACAGTGAAATGTGATAATAGCACTTACTTCGTGGCCAATAGCATGTTTTTTCTTTGGACTTGTTCGTTTGGGTCGGAATGCTGACGGTTTACATATTCTGCTACTGCCTTGGCTGGAAACTCGGTCTCGCATACATAACCAAAATCCCTGGCAAGATGCACAGCTTCTCCTGAGAACGAAAGAGGAGAAAAACAAGGGATGAGGGGGGGAGGAAATATACGAGATTGGATACGTTTGTTTATTAAATATGGTTCCATCAAATTCCGAGCAGTTCACACTCTGTGACTGGACTATAACACATGATTAATCCGATGTGAACACAGCGTCCACTCTGTTTACGCGTGGAGACAGCGGGGTTATGGCACCTGTGCCTCCCTAACAACATTAATGATGATGAGAACAATAATAGCCTGTGATAATAAAACAGCCCAGCGAGCTGTCAATACACATCAAGCGGCCTCCTCCGTGCCGTGAGAACCGCTTCAATATGGAGGAGAAACAATAAGTGGATATGAAATATAGACACGGCATCATGCTTAACACCATGTCATTGATTACCAATGCCTGCACATTATTGGAAGTCCAGCAGATCACAGACACAGACGTGGAGAGGCAATTTTGAAGGGATGTATCTAAATCTCACTTTTCCTTCATATACTTCAGCTATGCAGGTTTTATTCACTCTCTCTCGCTCTCTCGTTCTCTTTTTTCCTCCATGTCTTTGGTTTTAATTTCCTGAAGCAGTTGAGTTTGACTGCGGGGCTTCCTGTCCATAAGCCTCCGCTCCGGAAGAACGCATGCGCCAATTAGCATCAAAGCTCATGTCCAGTAAACTCGTTTCCATAAAATGGTGGAGACCATAAACAATGACAGCTCTTCAAAAAACGCAGTGTCTCTTCACTAAATGACCGGCTGCCTTCACATCGCCCCCCCCCCCCCCCTCCCTCCATCTCTCTTCCCCCCTCCCTCCCTGCCACCACCCCCTTATTACCCAGAATCATACATTTCTCCAGGCTCATTACAATACAGCCACCAAATTTCTACGGAGCACAATGAATATTGCATTCGGTCCTCGTCTGTAATAATGATTAACAGGGACCAATGAACCATCGCAGGCTTTCACCTTTGGAAACACCAAATACCACTGCACTGAATAATCAGGTTCAACTCTGCAAGCAAAATGGATTTATCCAGACGCGTAAAAAGGCATCTTCTCAGCGCACCATGGCGGACTAATTTATTCTTTAATAGGCCCAAAACATATAGCTCCCAATAGGTCAGAGGCACATTTGCATGCAACAAAAATCTTCGCTGAAAACCAGAAGCCTGGGAAGCTATTAACGCAAGAATTAAGTCGCCATTTAAAAAAACAAAACGCAGACCTGCGCAGCCACAGCGCATGGTTGTATTAATGTTTGAAACAATGCAGGGTTAATAAATCAATCGACTTCTCATCCGTGAGGTGAAACAGCTCAGCGGTGCCCAATAAACAAGCAGCACTCAATAATTAACTGGACTTCAACACAAACTCATCCGGCGTGTAAACTAGGCCATGCAGCCGTGGACCTGCAAGTGCGCTCCTGAAAGCGAAGGCCAACGCTCTGCAGAGCCACGAGAATCAACCAGCACCATTCTCCCTCCTCTCCTCTCCTCTCTCTTTCCACACACACACACACACACACACACACACACCCTTCATGGTTTATTACTTGCGAGGCAAAGTCGGTCCACATTACACGGATGAGCGCATATGCTGATTTAAAACACAGAGAAAGAACGAGAGTGAGAGGGAGAGAAAGACACAGAGAGAGAGAGAGAAAAAAAATCCCAGTTTGCAAGCACCTGGTATCGCGGGAGCAATAAGAGTGAGAACGTGATTTACTGCACCCGACTTACCCTCGACTAGTGACGTCAGCAAGGTGACGTTGGCTGCCTTGCGTCTGCCCGCAGGTAGATTCAAGCCGATTTTATCCAGCTTCTCCCTTAAGGATCTTCCTCCATTCTTAGACTTGGCCCTGTGACAGTAAAACAAAGCAGAAATTCATTGTGGTGATGCTCATGTGGATGACTTCCACTGAGTGGGCAGATATTTGAGCAAGGAGATTGTTGGGGTTGGTTGTTTTTTTTTTTTTTTGCCTTTTTATAATTATGCAAAGATGCTGCAAAGCAAACATTTGTAATTGATCTTGCTTTAATGAATGTATGGTCAAGGAAGTTGTGGTTTGCAAACACAAAACTCCCTTCCATGTTGTTTCCCTGTACTTTTTTATCATAATAATATTGTAATCCCTCATAATATCACACACACAAACATATGCCAGTAAATACATGTGGCCTCAGCTCTATAATTAAAAGTGATTGGACTCAATGTGGCCAGCTTTATATCCTCCTCCACATCCCTGATGCAAACTAACACTAAAAAAAACGAGTCACAGCCTTGTTTTCAGCAGCAGACAAATACTGTACGAAATGAATGAATAAATAAATAAGAGCCTACTTAATAGGCAGAGCTGCGTGTCTGCAGCACTTCACTAGACAGTTCACCAGAGACCAATGTTTTCATGTGTAATGCCTTCACTGGGCCTATAGAGCTGAGGGTTGAAACAGACTAGGCCTACATTAATTTAGAGAGAGAGGGAGAGAGAAGGAGAGGGAGAGATCCAGTGCTAGAGAAGTTAATAGGGAATTTAACAGACCCCTCCTGCTTTAAATGCAGGAGCTAGGTGTCATGGTTGGTCGATTTTAATTATTCTTGGTACAGAAGAGAGAGAGAGATGCATGTTCACTGAGAGAGTGAGAGAGCTCACAAACACACAGCACAGGTAAAGAGAGAGAGGCTTTATTTTGCAGCCCTCCAGTCAGACTCACCTCCTCAACACCCCGCCCAGCAGTGAAGCGTTGAGGCACTCGGGCGGCGAGAGGCGTCTCTGCACCTCGGCCACCGTGACCTTGTACTTTGATGTGGAGCTGAGGAGGGAAAGGCGACCCGGTACCGAGCAGAACACCTCGTTTGGGTTCACCACCCCTCCGAAAAGTCCGTCCTTATTTACGGGGATGGAGGAAACATTATTGTTCTTGGATAAAGATACTGGACCTAGAAGCCAGGGAGGGAGAGAGAGAGAGAGAGAGAGAGAGTGGGGGGAGGAGGGGAGGAGAGAGAGAGAGAGAGAGAGACCATGCTCAGTGAGTTTCATGCAATGTAGAGCCTTAACTAAATGAGAAGGGAGGATTTAGGCCCCGGATTTAGAGTTTAACACCACATGTACGCGTTCAGCAACAATGGCACGCAGAGAAAAGCGACCCATTACTTCCAAATCATAATTATTAATAGTAATAACAAGTGTGGTATTGGATGTATGTGTTCATAAACTGAATCCAAACGTCAGTATTTTAACACATCAGCAGCAGAAAGCAGGATCTGCACGCTCTCCTCAAATGTCCTTTTTTTATTTACCCTCAGTTTTATTATGTTCGCCTCTCAAACCCGATAGATTTGATAAAGTCTGCCCATTCTGACGTTTCTCCCGTTTCCAGCAACCAAAAAAAAAACACACCACAACACCGTCGCCCGTGTGTGATTTCACACCGGGATAGAGAAAGGGAGGAGGGAGGCTCCGCATTACTGGGCCCTTCCACCGTTTTTTGGTGTGCAGTAACAAAGGGGACTGTGCGCCTTTGGATAGATCACTTGTGACATTAATGGCTCAGGGGAGCCTAATAGAGACAATAGGAGTTAAACGAACTCTTGAGATTACTAATATAAGAAGCCAATTATCATGTTCATGCGCACATAAGACAGACCCACCCCCCAAAAAAAGAACGGATGAAAAAAGACGCGTAAAAGACTAAAAAAAATTGGAAATAAAAATCGCTGTAGTTCAGCTCTAATTTGACCTGACAAAACGCATTTAAACCTGACCATGAAACAGCCCCCCCCGCCCCCCTCTGTTGTACCAATATCAGCACAAATCAGCCTGAATTTTTTGACAGAAGATAAGTGGATATATTGAAGCAATATAAACCAACAACCTTCAGCGGAGTACTGAATATGAAAATTACATTTGGAGATATTAAAACCCAGTCAGAGTTTGCCTCCAAAGCTTAATAGTGATCCATTCTCCATAAATGACAGTCATGCTACACACACACATGCGCGCGCACGAGAGGGTAAAACGCCTGTGACCCAACTTCCATTTTAAATTTGACCATGCAGCGTGATTGCAGCTATATTGGCCTCCTTGCACTTTAAGAGCCAGGATCGTGCACGGTTCTGCGTCTTTGACCATCAACACCACGGGCCCACAAAGCCCACCAGCTCTATACTCATCTCCACGCTGCTGTGAAACGCTGACAGTAAATTCCATCAGCGAGGGTTGGGGAGAGAGGAAAAAAAGAGGTGCAGCCAGTTTGATGCACTTGGAAACCATGTAATGAAAAATAGGCTACTGCATATTAGGATCAGTCAGGCGTTACGGCATTGCATTGAGTCCTCTCAAGCAGAAACGGTGCTGCATGGTGTGTGTGTATCTGTGTGCGCGCGCGCGCCAGCTTTTGTAGTGCAACATGCTTGATATATCTCAGAGGAAAGTGCTTACCTTTTTTAATTACAGTCTGGTCGGGGATGTGAATTCCTTGATCCTCAACAGCCTGTGACACACAAAAAAATTGCATAGGATGGACAATTTTAGCACAAAAGGCAGAAAGAAAATAGCAGCCTTGGTCCGCGTGCGAGTAAATACACCTCAGGATGCTGTGCAGGAACAAAGCCTGACACCCTCGCACAACATGGAGGCTCTGGAGGCCCATTCCCGTTATTATTGTCCATGAGTGTTTTCAGTGGGTTACACTGATGCGCGCGTTACACCAGATCCCAAAACTCAGACTTAAATAACGACGCTGCGTCGCCCCATAATCCTGACCTAATTCTGCCCTCATATTGGCTCTACTCACAAGGAAACTTCTAATCTAGATTGGTTAGTAATTATGGCAGCGCAGCCTATTAAAGGCCTATGAACTAATTAGACGATTATTGGTGTTTGTTTCTGATTTAAAACTGGGGGAGAAAACTCTCAATAAGAATGGGGATTATTGACACTTGTCGTTTGCCGTGCATCTTCAGTCATAATCGCAATTAATCCAACAAAACCTCAGTTCTTGTTGTGCGTGTTCTCATAAAGATTTTTTTTTTAATCTGTTAAAGAATAATAATAATTAAAATTAATAATAATCAGACGAGATAAAGACAACATTTTTTTTAAATAAAAGGTCGTGTTTGTGTTTTTTAATAAATTAATCTGAAGTATTTATTTGAATCTGGCGACTTTTAGCATTTTAAAATTGTGTTTTTAATCTGAATTTTTTTTTCCAACAACGTTATGATGTTACATTGTGCTGTTTTCATATATTTTTTCATGCTACGTTACATTATTAAAAGCTACAGTGGGTAAAACCTGACCATAATAGTCATCTAGTTAAAAAACAATAATAATATTAATTAATTAATAATACGCTGATTTTATTGATTCAGGTAGTATAGGCCAGTTATTATTTTATTATTATTATTATAAACAGTGTTGTCCAAAATAATAAGAATAATAATTGCAAAATGAACACCACCTTCAATTGTAACAATTATAAAAATATGAATCCAAAAAAATAAATATCTTAATATTTATTATAACATAACATTTGTATTTTAATGATTTCTTTTTGTATAAAAACAAAATAAGAGAAAAGTGCAGGTAAACGCAGTCTCACCTGAACGTCTTCTAAAGAGTGAGGTATTCCATGGATAGGGATAGAGTCCGACAGTCCCGTGTCGATGCCGTGGCCGGACGGTAGCAGCACTTCCCTGCGGTACTCCCGGCACAGCTGGTGGGGCAGGCTGCGGTGCTGGTGCAGCAGGCCGCTATCCTGACTCTGCCTCTGGCCCGGCCAGCTCGGGTGCTGCTGCTGCTGCTGGGCATGCAGGGAGTTGAGGGAGTACGGGTCGTTGACGTGCGAGTAAGGGTCCTGAGACTGCGGGTAGATGGGCTGGTATGGCGGGGGGAAGTACGGGGGCTGGAAGTCCGAGTTCGGTGTGTGGGAGAGCGGCGGGGCGCTCGTGTAGGGACTCTGGCCCACGCCGCCCAGCTGAGGTAGCCTGGCTGTCCCATTGCTGGTGCCGTCGTGGCGATCCTGCAGGAGGAGGACAGAGAGGAAAGGTGAATTTTAGCGTGAGGACATTTTGGAAAAAGAACACATTAGTGCGCTATTCACTCTCTGCTTTAACTGCTGAATGCTCTGCGGGCATTATCAAATATGGCCCGAGTGGATGACAGGAATTAGAACAAGTGTGGAAATGATCATCAACACAAAAAGCTGTGATTTAAAAAATATATCTCCAAATCACAAAGTTTAAAATGATAACAATAATAACAATATGATAATAAAAGGCAAAAAAAAAAAAGAAATCAAAATTAAACATCAAAATTCCGGAGGTGAAATGCCTTCAAATAAATAAACCGAGCTTTGCATTATTTATTTTTTTCCCCACATGTCCCGCGGCTTTTACCCATGCAAGCTGTGCAAAAACATTAATCAGCTGGTGGGGATAGACAGAAAAATATTATACAAAAAAAAGAAGAAAAAAATCTGATATGCAAACAACATCCGAAGTGACACGGTGAGGCTCCATGCAGCAACTTACCATCGCGGAAAAACTGTGCACTAACATCTGAAAGGATTTTAGTGCGACTCAAGCAAAGAATAATCAGTTCAAAAACACCGAGTGTTTGGAAGGGGCGAGCAAAGGGAATAACCCGCAAAACCAAACACACACAAAAATGTAGCCCCCGAAAAAAACACTCTTCTCTTCCTGCAAGATCACAGCGGCCCCGGTGATCAGATATGTGCCACAGTAGCAGGATGATAATCCATCAGAAAGAAACGTTAAGATCCCCGCTGCCCTTCATCTGGCTCTAAAAATGCTGGTGATCGGCGGTGCTGGAGGATTTGAGTCGAAAAGTTTCTCTCGGAAAAGCCTCTTTTTCTCCTCGCACTCCTGGCTCTTCTATCACACTGCTGTCGTCCCGTCGCTTGAGCTCATATTAGCAAAAGAGCCGTTCTCTTCGTCTCCCTCTTGGACTGCTAATAAAGCGCATTCATGGCCATTAATATTACAGAAATACTTAATAAAAGGGTAAAAGAATAGTCGGAAAGCGGGCGTGAGGCGGAGGACGCAACTCAAGGCAGGAGTCTGAGCTTAAATGACGTCCATTGAAAGGAGGAATCAGTATATCTAATCAGAGATGGTGAGAGAGAGAGCGAGCGAGCGAGAGAGAGAGGGAGGGAGTGAGAGAGTGTGGAGGGAGTGGAGAGAGAGCGAGACAAAAAGGGGGATATTCACTCTAGTCTGACGAATCAGAGAGTAAGGAGGAGGGGGGGGGGGATTTTAAAAGGGTCCCAGGGCCAAAGCGCAAAAGTGAAATAAAGACAGGAATGAAGGGAGGTGGACCACAAACAGTGGAAGAAGGAGAAGGCAGGGAAGGGAACAATGTGCACCTCTGAACTGGGTGAAAATCCAGCAGACAGCGCTGTGGACACTCCGGCCGTCTCATTTCTACCGTTCATCCCTTTGTTTTCCACCTCAGACTCCGACAGCGAGCTGTCTTCCATGGCTCTCCTCTCGTTCTCTCTCTTTCTCTTTCTCTCCTCTGCCTGCGCCGAATTAATCCACCGGTTCCTCCTCAACTCCACAGTCAGAGTCACGCGGGCTAACTTTTTTAACTTTGACCCGGGAACATGAAGACAAATAAAATCCTAAAATCTGTCATATAGGATCCGGCGCTCTAAACAAGTTTTACGCACGACTGTAAACAGCTCCGGCTCCTCTTCCTGTTTATATCGCGCATTTTAAAATGATGAAATGTCACCGGGCGGCGATGGCGAAATTTTATTTCCTTGTGTCCACACAATCGGGACAACATTTGCGTGCAAATTGACGCAATCGCCACAACACGAGCGCGGAGGTGCCGAGCTTTTGTTTTCCTGCTCTTTGGCCGTCTCTATCCACCCAGCACGCGGTTAAAAAAAAGAAAAAGAAAAACACGTCCGACTGGCTTCTCCACTCCCAAACAAGTCCCTGATATTACTGCAAAACTTTGGCCACTCAGTGTATGCACTCAACACACTCACACACACATGTGTATACATGCACTGTACATAAGAAAAAAAAACCCTGCCCGGCTGAAATTGCACGGATATTAAATGTGAAAGGTAAATGTTCGTGCCATTTAAGCAGTAAATAAAGCAGACCGAGCTGGCGCTAACATTTACTGCAAAATATTTGTTTTAATTAAATGCATGGGAAGTAATGAGTGCAGGTGTCATTTCATATTTGGAGATACTGAACATGAATTTAAAATAAAAAAATATATATCTGTATATAAATGTACTAATTAAATTAATATATAAAATGTATAATACACATCATTATTATTGATTATTTTTACTCACTACAAAAATATTAAAAAACATGCATCTATTCATTCAATTAATAATAAAAAAGACATCATATTCCTAATAATAAATAGATGTGTTAACTTTTTAAATTATTTCCCATTGTATTAAAGGGAAGAAATTAAAAACAAAAAAGCCCCTTACCTCGCAATCTTCATATTTAATGTTATCAGTTAATTTCCAGAGCATTTTCATGGGTTGTTGAGGTGGGTATTGAGTGGAGTCTTGTTTTCAGTCTGTGAATTGTGCTCCCCGCTCAGAAAAACTACTTTTATTGAAGCTGTGGGTTCTGCCTGCCTGTCTGTCTGTCTTGCGCTCTGAGGTCTCCCTCTAATGGTGGAAGTAAAGGGCTGGAGCAGCTCTGTAATAACACTGGCACAGGGCCTCATTAGCATATCAACAGCCGTTTGATTCCCCCCATCTGCTCACACAACACCAATGGACACAACGCACAGGTAAAAAACTAAAGCAGCGAGACGCTTATACATGTTTATTATTTGCACTGTTCAGCAAGGTGTGAGTGTGTGTGTGTGTGTGTGTGTGTGTGTGTGTCATGCGTGGGGATCTCTGTATGCACCTGGGACAATCTCTAGAATCATTTTTGCACGACTTTACCTGAAATCATGGAAAGACATTTTAAAGCTGTAGATAAAGTGTTGTATTAAAAATGTGCAAATATTTTTTTTTTCTCCTTCTTCTTCTGTGAAACAACTTTTTGTTCGTATTCTTCAGTGTTGCTGCTGCTGACTCTTTCCCACAGCCAGCCAGTGTCTTATCGATTTGTTTTCTAGTGCTTGATGTGAAAACAGAAAGCCTTACATGCAAATAACCCTGCCACACACACAAACACACACTCACACTAACCTGCATTTTCTTTCTTTCTTCAACTACCAAACTGTTATTTTAATCCCATTGAGAGTGGAGACCTTGAGAGGCTATTTTCTCAGTGTTATGGTAAGAAGGTGAGCAGCTCTACAGGTCCATTGACTGCATGTAAGGGCGCGGGGTTTTGTAGTGGGGGGGTGGGGGGGAGAGACAAGAACCTAAATAATTAACACAACAACATGGCCTTGTTTCACTTCAAATACCGGTTAGGGGGAATCTGTCTGCGCCCTGTCGCCGGCCGAGCCTTCACCTCAGCGGGTCGTGGGTCAGGAGACAGGTCGCCACATCTTTAAGGCGTTGGCCCCTCTCGTTTAAAACCTGGATTACCATTTGTACTGTGACTTCTTTACGAGCACTTGTCATTAATGATAATGGGGCGATGGAACAGGCAATGACAGCGATGCACGCGGGTGTCTCTTTCCACAGGAGTGTCTGAGGAGGTGGTGGTGGTGGTGTTTTTTTAACGACTGAAACTCGCGTGTTTTGTCTCTTAAATCTGCTCCACACCTTAAAAAAGGCAACAGCAGGTTTTTCAGTGAAGCACTCACACAGCTTAAAGAATAAGAACTCCACAATAATGAAGTCCACACTATAGTGTGATGATTTGAAACTTTGTAGGGAGGTCATTTAAATTTATAAATTATGAAAAAGTTACATTTGACACTAAAGATTCAACGACGTTTTGTCTTTTTAAATTTTTAACAAATTCTTAACATACACACCTGCCTATTTTAGTATATCTATAAATGCGTGTGAAGAACTTAAAACAACATGCGACTAACATCCCGTGGTTTCCAAGCAAAATAATATGATTGATAATATATGGTTAAAAAAATAAAACGTCTTTCTTTAAACAGCAAAAAGCCTGTATTTTACACAAGAGAACCGCGTCGCTTGTTTTCACTGAAGGCTTCACGCTGCCTGTGCGGCTTCATCCCACAGCTCGTCGACACTCTGACACTTTTCGTGGATTTTTAACAGCCGTCTCTTTGTCTTAAAGTAAGCAGCACGTACCTGCCATTCCCCCATCATGCCCATAATTGACATTCTTTGTCTTCTGCTTTGTTTTGAGTCGATCCCGTGCTGCTGTCTATCTCATTGAGGCTTCGGTCCCAAAGTAGAAGGCTATACTTTTTCTGCTCTTTTTTTTCTACCTGGACCACTTCGCCTCACCTGGCCATAAAAAACGGTGCGAGGCCACCTGGTGACGCATGCGCACTGCGCCGGGTGTGTACTACAAGGGTGAAACTACCTGGGGGAAAAAGTGAAAAGGCCTATTTGTCTGCATACATGCTGGTTAAGGCTGACGTTTATTTAACGTTGCACAACAACGTATGAGTGTTATTAAGACTATAATTATAATTGTTGTTGTTTTTTTTGTTTTTTCAAAAACAACTTGGTTAAAACAGGTGTGTTTTATGATGGAATAAAAACAATCATATTGTTTCAGGCAATATGTTTAAATGACTCTCTTCTATGTAAAATGTATGTATTGTTTACATTAAGTAGTGTTAATTGTGCCCGTGAATAGAGAGCAAAGTGCATTCCGCACATGAAAAGTGTGACAACGTGAAATGCCTTTAACTCCCCCCTATGATTTCATGTTTAAAAAATAGTAACAACAATAGCACAACAATTTAAATCATGAAATACTATTTTTTTATAGTAACTTAAAAAAAATCATGGCAATTAAAGAGCTATGTAGAAAATTATTATCCCATATGTTCGTCCTCAGTTGATTTAAAGACATATCTGTTATTTCTACCCTGTTTTCCCCTCTCTTTCTCGCCGCTTTATCTTGATGGGAAACATGAATTCTCGCCGCAAATGAAACTGTGTCAAGTTAAAAACTTGAAGGTTAACTGCCAACATCATTACCTCTACACAGAGAGCTCCCCTGCTTTTGTGAGGGTCATTATTTATTTATCCACTGTTTATTTCTAATACATACTTATGTAGACCCCTCGGGCCAAGAGCGAATGAGCTTTCCCTCTCTCTGTGTCTCTTACACACACATACACACACACGCACACACACAGAGAGAGAGGGGAGTGCAACACATGCTCTCAGAGGTGATAATGGTCTGCGCTTTGGTTCAAAACCCCCCTTTTCTCCTCTTTGCACATTTAGACTGCTGCAAACGGGACGCACAGAGTGGCTGAGCTTCTTCAATGAGATTTAACATAAAAAAAACTTTATTTAATTTCTTCCAATAAATAAATCGATTTGTCAGATATGTAATTCCACACAATATCTACACTTTACCTGGTGTTCAGGTTTAAAACAAACCTCCATGTTTGACTTCAAAGGTGGGGAAACACGTTTATACACACTATACCTGCTAGTTCTGTAAAACCTCTCCAGACCTGGACAAAAAAAGGAGATGGAGGATCAGATATATCTGCACTCTTACAGGGAGGAGTGCGTTTTTAAAGCTGAGCTGTCACAGAGTGGGGTTGGTGCCAGACAAGCGTGGGGTCCGGTTTTTGAATATCCACTGTGTTTGTCTATGCTTGGTTTCAACCACTTCCACTATGGCACGAGGCCTCAGGCAGCCTTCAACTTCCTAAAACTGTTTCACATACGCAACGGTTGCACCTCAGGCACCATGTGCAGCCATTCACATTTACACAAATTGCACGAATGCATTATTACTATTATGAATGCGATTGTTATTAGTAGTGGTAGTGGTGTGTGGTATATGTTTATCTTATCCTTAATTGAAAATTGAAGCGACAGATATATTCGTGCGTAATTAACGCATCATTTGCATTGCCAAAAATGTCATGGAAATATATTTTCCCCTCTCTCTTCTCCTCCTCACAGCGTTGTCGGTTTGAAATACTCTCCCCAAGTTCTGGAGAAGTTGAACCATCACCTTTATTAGATATTTGGTGAATCAGAGTGGCTCCCACTGAATATGTCAGGCTGCTGAAGACATCGATTGTCCTGTCACCGTCACTCAAGGCACAAAAGCCCCATGTAGCCGCGTAAAATTTCAGGTCCATTGAGTGATAATAAATTGTATTCTAGCGCCATCTTTCTGCTGCAAACCAAAAAGCATTGATGTGTATATTAAGTGAAATTCCCAAGGATGAAGGCAGGTAATCACAATCACTTTTTCCAAAAATTAAATAAACAAAAAATATGTACTGTATATTTATATTTACAAAAGCGCTGTGGGGGGAAAGTTAAGTTCAAGCTTGGTGGATGCTGAGGGGGTTTCTCTTGAAAGGCATCAAACCCTAATCTGATCCTGTAGTGCCATCTTGTGGTCGTAAATAATAAAACGAGTCTCAACGTGTGTCTGAAGCCCTTCAACTGATAAGAATAACAATTTAATAAATACATGCGCACATTCTATTGGACTGTATTTGATTATGAATACAATTGAGATCATTCTACACTCAAAACCTGACTTCATCTCATTCATCACTGGCAGATCATCTGTTGCATTTTTAAAATGTATCCTCAGGTTTCTCCACAGATGTTTAACATTTGAGTTTTGACCTTGGCCACTAACAAGCAGCCAGACACTCACATACTGTAAATTACCTTTTGATAGATTTGCTGGATACCTTATATGTGTGTCACTGTCACACTGAAGCACCTGAACCATTTCCAAAAGTTTAGGTAAGGTTGTCTGAAGCATGTGTTTGTTTGATTTAGTTTGGTTCGTTTTTCCGGATTTCTGCAGTTTGGTGCCATTCAAACTGCAAGGAGAAGGAAAAACGTGATGTGTCTGAATGCACTTCTTATTCAAAGAGATTTTTGCAGATTTTCATGTACAGAAAACAATGAATTTAAAACCGATACATTAAATGTGTCAAAAGAAAAGCAGCATACTACTTTACTTTATAATAATATTGATAATAATAATAATAATAATAATAATAATAATAATAATAACAACTTTCTTGTTGACATTATTGTCGCGCCTTTCAAAAACTATGGCCTACATTTCCCGTCGGGCATCTTTGCGGTATGCACTGTGCACCAATAATTTGTGCTCGACTAGGAACAGGCTTTCGGAGAGAAGACGGACAGAAAGCTCAAGGTTGTATGTTACTATCTCTGCTTTCAGACTTCTAATGTTTGCTCTTCCCAAACGTTTAATGCACTGACTTTCATTTGATCAATGGCATATGTAGAGATTATAGACGTGATCCCACTTTATTCTGTCAAGTTACCGCGTGTGTTGTTGTTGTATAACCTCACAATTGCTAGTTCATGCTTGTGGCGCCCCTGTCCACGATGAGTCTTATCTACTAAAGCAGAAACGCATTACGTTCGTCCGTGGGGCCACAATGTCCCAATTTCTGCAGACAGACAACTGTCAGTGGGGCCACGTTTCTCGGACGCCTCAAAATGTTTGCATGTTTTCTATTGACTCCGCTTGTCTTCTGTAATAGCTCAGTGTTGCTAAACCCTGAAAGCCTCATACTTTTTTTCACCCGTGTAAGTAATATTACAGGTATTGGAAGAGATAGTCGTGGGTTTTTATTTAACTGAACCGTTGCTGCGCATTCACAGCTTGAGTGTGTTTGGTTAATCCCTCATGCGCCCTGGCAGGTGTCAAACATGTCGGTGGATTGGGTTGGATATGGATACGCTGCCCTCGTCGCATCTGGTGGAGTCGTTGGTTACGTGAAAGCAGGTATTCATATGATGATTCTAATATAAATGTCAGAGAATTTCCCATTCACAAGCAACACAAGTTACCTCAATAGCGAAATGACAATATACAGTTTCTCAGTAACTTTTAATGCTTTCATTTAAAAACGTTTAAGCCCCAATTGAATACTTTAATTTACTGCTTTAATTATCTGTAATCAAACATGTGACATTTATGGCAGTTATTATTATCAACCCTTTTGGGTTGTTTTCTTTATTGTGTTACATTTGTGGCCACATCACCCTGCCTTAAAAGAAACCAGGACATATTTACTTTTAATTTAAGAATTGTTTTATGGATGTCAAGTGCATGTGTTGACTTGCTGCATGTTTACTCTTTCAGGCAGCGTCCCCTCCCTGGCTGCAGGGCTTCTCTTTGGGGGACTTGCAGGGTTTGGCGCCTATCAGATCTCCAATGACCCGAAAAATGTTTGGGTTTCCCTTGGTTCGTATTATGTGCTGTGTGGTTATTTGTTGCACATGGTTAAATAAGACAAAACAGGTTTCTGGATAGGTGTGATGATACTTCTCCGTGTGTAGTTAAAATACATTTTAATAATTCATACCAACATGTCGTCTTCCAGCTACTTCAGGAGCTCTTGCTGGCGTAATGGGAAAGAGGTTCTATGGATCCAGGAAGTTCATGCCAGCAGGCCTGGTGGCTGGAGCAAGGTATCCTTCATATCATCTCATTGCTTTACATGGTCTGGGATTATACCCTTGCTGCTAGTCCCAGTTGATGAGTCATATTCAAAGCAACTCTAAATCTCCGTGTTTTAATACAGGCTACCTGAAATGGATATTTCCTTGAAAAATATTATAGGAGAACAATTTTTTATCTGATGTGTTTGTACCTCACTCTGAATGGAGTCTGTTTCCTTGTTCCAGTGTCCTGATGATGGCAAAGCTTGGTGTGGCGTTGCTCCAGAAGCCCCAGAAGTCCTGATGAAGTGATGCACTCTGACATGTCGGCAGCAGCTCCTCATTTACTGTTTAATATTAATGTCATTTTTTTTGAAAGGATGATGAAATATAGTACTTTGTTTATATAACTTGAATGTCTCTGGTCTTGTCTTATCTATCGAACGCTTGGCTTGACAGGCTTCAGTCTTGGGTGTGGGTGACTTACTAAGTGTTTGATAAGGTTTGGACAAGAAATGCAGTGTCAGTCAAGTGTCAGTGACCTTTCAAACACACCACAAATAAACCAGAAAAACACAAAAATGGATACACACATTGAACACACACTGCACTAGTTGTTTAAAAAAATCCACAAAGAACCTTTGAATATTTATTTGTATAAAATGCTTACAAAACGTTCAGTGTATGCATTGCATGATGCGAAAGATTGCAGCCTTATTATACTCAGATAAAGTTAATGCAAGCCTAAATGTCATGAATTTACAGCGGAAATGTGTATCTATCACCTACTGTACATTATGGTGGATAAAAGCTGAGAATGTTGAATAAGATCAGTTTGAAAGGCTGCTCCCATTTTGTGCATGGGTTTTGAAACAATACTTGACAAATAAAAACTCGTTTTTAAAAAAAGGCTGTGCTAGATTTGAATCTAATTAGATTGTTCAAACACTAACTGTAGAATTGGCGCACACAGGATCCTTCAGGAACTGTGGGATTGTCTTGCAGACAATGTCAGTCTTTGGTCATGGCAACCTTCATCTCTAAAACATAGAGATTCCTTGCACGATATGAAAAAATGTCTGGAAGGTGTCGCACTCCTCTGGGTTTTAGTTGTGTGTGAAACTGCTCAGGATCGTCCCACAAAACGGGCAGGAGCTGTAGAGTCCTCTTGCCTGAACTACCGATTTCCACCATACTTGGATGTCCAGTCCACTCTTCCATGGACCGGCTGGGCAGCAGGAGCTCTGGTCAGGAGATTCCCGGAGGTTTTCCTCAAAGCTGAATAGCTGTTCCCTTTCAACTGAGTCCCTTCTGTCCTCCTCTTCCAGCCCTCGTAATCTGAAGGAACATACGAGTTAGTCCATTTGTCTCATCTCTAATATGTATACTGTAGATGTTAGTGTATGAAGTCAGGAATGTTTTATTTACAGCTTTGTTTCATATGTAGTGCAGCAGAAAACAATGGAAAGTCTTTTCCCCTCGAAAATATTAGTAGCAAATAAAGTGGCAAAATAGATACATTCATTCCGTCACATTTGCAGTAATGGAAGAAGACCAAGCATCCACATTTATGAGATAAATGTGTTGTAATCTGCATTTATTGTCCCCACATTAACAAACTGCAGGTGCCGCCAAATTAACCAGGACATCAATCTTTGAGATTGCCACTTTAAAGCCAAATCCTTAATACACCAAACCTAATACCAACAAAGTAAAATGATAGTACCTTCATTGGATTCACTTAAGGATGAGTTGGACATGAGCGTGGGCTTTGCAGCTTTTGTTTTTTCTTTTTTATTATCAGGGGAAGAACAAGGAAATAGAAATAGAAAGTCATTTCATTGTACAATGAAATTGCAAAGAAAGACGGACTGAAAGAGTGAAGAAGTACGAGCAGGAAACACCAGTGAATCAGAAAGTGAACAGAAAATTAGTCAAGGTTAGTTCAGTTTACAGAAAGTGAGGACTGTTTTCCCTTGTGTTGCTTTTATCTCAAAGCAGCATGGAGTTTAAAGGTAATCTGGCATAACGTATCAAGAATCATTTTGTTGACTTTGACTCGTATGAAATCTGTCCTTACTTGTGTGCTGTCCAGCCAAAGGAGCAAGTTGGATTCTCTGCCCCACTGAGCCCACCTCTTTCTTTTGGAATGAAGGGATGTAACCACCAGCGAGGCTGTACTTGGTGCTTACAAAGTTCCCTAAAAGAGAAGAAAGACACGTCCATTTTGATGCTCCAAATCTCAGTTATACTCATAAGAAAACACTGGAAAAAAATTAAATAAAATAAAGCCATCAAATTGATGTTGTCACAAACACTGATAATAATCACTTGTGTAACTGTGAGTGTGGGATTGCTGCTGCATATGCAACGACTACAAAAGACCCAAACAGATGAATAAGGCTGAGTGATTGAAGTCATTCAACTTTTCAAGAGACAACATTGATCTGCTGCGCCAGCAGTCACAGATGGTTATCACTATGATTAGTCAAAAAGCCTCATTGTTCCCACGTGAAGATGTTGTGGTTGTAGTGCAATTTACCATCTATTTAGCAACTGGAGGTCTTAGTTCTCGGGTTAAACTGTGTATTTATACCCTTGTCTCCTGCAGAGCTTTTAGCTGTTGGCTTCTTTCACATGTAAAGCTTGCTGTATCAGAGGCCATGCTGCTTGTTAGTTTATCTCATTTTACCCTCATTCATACTAACTACAGCAAATACAGCTTTAACATGGCCAGTTATTTGCAGGGACACTTGCAGCATCAGCATGCTTCTAGCTGTAAGATTTACTGTAGCAGAACAAAAACACTCAGTCATTTTGATGAAGTACCTTTGGAGAGGTCAATTTTCTCCAGTATTCTTTCCTTAACAACAGTTCCCTCTAGTGGACTATCCACAGACTCGGCTGCGTTCTCTTCTTTTCTCGCGGCAAACAAAAAAGGAAGGAGTTGCATGCAATAAGAGAAAAGGGAGAATGAGAAGCATAGAAAATGATGAGAAAAACAAACATCATGAAGATGTTAGTGTTTTGTTATGATGAGTGTGCGTGTAAATGCTGAGAGGCGAGACAAATGAGCAGGGGGAGTGAGGGCCGTTTAAACACTTGATCTTATACAGACAGTCTTAATCTCATGAATAAGCAATGGGGAGGGAGAGACGAGGCCAAAGAAAGAGACAGAAGAGAGGGAAGGCAGGAGCACAGCAGGGAAACATATTGTGTGTCAGTCTACATGACAAATGATTTTTAGTGGTCTCCCAGCTCTAAATTCGCAGACACTTAAGCATCCACGGCCCCGTAACTACAGACCGGGAGACATCGTTATCATTTAGTGCTTTTGTGTAGAATGACGGTCATATCATTGAGCAGTAGACGGCACTTGACAGTTGCCAGGTTTCCGCTGCATGGAAAAACAAGACAAGTCACGGCCTATTTATATCACTACACGCTTAAGCTTGTTGTCTTCCGCTGTTGACAGATAAGTGGCATAACCTCAGGTAATGACGGTCATTTCTTCTGATAAAGTTAAAAACTTGTTTTTTTTACAGTTCACAGTGGAAAGAGAATTAATTCAAATAGTTTTAATGACAATGAGCTTGTGTTAAAACACCCTTTATTAATATATTTTGGTATAATGACAAATGTGGTTTTTTTCAGTATAGTCATTTTGGCCACAGGTCATTTACTGGGAGCTCTATAAGCCATTTGACTAAAATTGATATGATTTCTTCACGTTTGTAAAATCGCAAAACCCAACTTATCACACAAATCTGTGCCTTTTACCTGCATTGGTTCTGGTGACAGACAATTCTCCTCCAATAGGAGCGAGCGGTTTGTTTACAGTGTTCGAGTTCTCCCACAGATCTCGCAGCGTCATGCCACTCATCTCTTTATCTCCCAATGTAGTGTGGTTTTTGCCAATCAACCCTAAAACAACAGAAACACACTCCAGGTGAATGTCGTGGTTTTTACTTGTGGCGTTATTTATTAGATGAACTGAGCGGTCAGTCCTTGTCAAGTTTGAAAAACAATGAAATTAATCTCAAGTTGAAGAAATTAAGCCCTGGGGAACCATTCAAGCAGTAGTTTGACTCTAAAGCCTGTGTTTGATATATCATAGATGTATTATGCAACAATATTATGTGTGGTTTACATGATTTGTCCACTGAGAGAGTTTCAACAATTTTTTTTCTGTTGCTAAAAAATGACAGTTTAACTGACTGTTACAGGTCATGCTGTCTCACCAGGCAGGTATCGTGACTGGCTGAGATAGTGCTGGCGTGCCGCAGATCCTGGAAGATTGCAGTCCACCTGGCCGATCTTGACATTGTTGGGCAGCTTGGTCACTGTGCTGAAGGAATACAGAGGTTTCTGCTCCTTGGGCCTGAAAAGAGAAACCAGACAAAAGGTATGTGCTCAAAAAGCACCTTTATAACACATCAAAGGCCCAGTGTGTGACATTTAGGAGGATTTATCAACCATAGTTCCCTTATGTGTATGTGAAAGGGGGGGGGAGTAGAAAAAGCTCCTCTTTGTCCCAATCTGTAGTCTCACCATTAGATGTCACTTATTCTTACACACTGGACATTTAAATCTTGAATGTGATCTCTAGTTCTGTGTGGGTTAAGATTTCATGCATGTACATTATAAAATGCTTATCTCCAGTGCCATTAAATAATACATGAGATGAAAAATACAAAGACACATATTTAGTTTTCTGCAAATTATGCAAATAAAGTGTTAGGTGCTCAAATGTCTGCTAAACCAGTTGTGTGAAAACATCACAGCACTCACTGTGAGTGGTGCTCCTTAGAGCTCCTCTCCCCTTCTGCTTTCCCCAGACTTGGTTTCTTCGAGTTTGAAGCAGCGTTTTCCAGTGAGTCACAATCATCCGAGCTTTCTGAGGTCTTGGCCACCGTCTGGCCCCAGCGACGACGGCTACTCTTCAGCGTACCCGCCGCACCAGCCCCAGCGTTGTTCTCACTTCCCCCAAGCTCTGTTTTCTACATAAACCGTAAGATACACACAGATTATCCGTATTAGTGTCTTATTTGGCTACTTATTATTATCTTTATGGCTCATCCTGACAATCTAGCCTGTAGGTATAAACCGTTTCTTCATAATCTTAAATTCTGTCACTCTTATATTTAAGATTAAAAACAACAACTAGGTTTCTGATTGACAAAGAAACACTTACTGCATGGCTAACACCTGGGGGTTTACTTTCAGCTTGGGACAAAGGGATCTGCTGAAGAGGCTGATGATGCTGTTGCTGCTGCTGCTGATGATTTCTGAAGGGTGGTGTGGAGGCTTTGGACTCGGAGGAAGACTGCTTAGGATCCGTCTTGGACTCCGGGACCGGCTTATTGGCCAGAGGCTTGGCTTGCACTTTCTTGACCTCCTGGCTTTGAGGACGTGGCCCCAACACTTGGTCCACCTGGAAGTACGGGTAACGTAGAGCCTAGCCAGAGGAAGAAGAAGGTATTATGTTTGAATGAATGACGTGGTTGTGCATCCTGCATGCTCAAACCTGAGGAGAGGTGTAACGCCAATGTTTCTTAAACAAAGGTCAAGTCCAAGTCTTCTCTGTGGGCAACATCTACTGATGGCCTGCATGTGAGGCCTTTAGGAAACATTGTGAATCTCCAAATAGCCTGGTTGTGATGTGTTAAATTTTGAACTGTAGCTTTAATAATTTATTAGTCTCAAAACACATAATAACTAGGTGCATTCACATGATGTAAGGAATATGTGAATGGAAAACCATGTGAGGGGGTCATAAGGTCTTGGGCTGCATTGAAAATGTTAAGTCAAAGGAGGAGAGAAAGGATATCAAGTAGTCATCTTGATGAGGAAGTGAATAAGGAGTGTTGAACAGAGTCAATACTGTGCCTGTTTTTAAATTTACACAGGTTTTGAGAATTATGATAATCTGTATTCATACCACCCACCCCATATGTAAATCAAGTAAATAGCAAGTAAACAGAAAATAACATCTACTAACTTGACAGCAATAGCCGTAGACATTATTCCATTCAAGCGTTTCTACGTTTGTTGTCTAAACTTAACATGACGGCAATATGTTTTGATGGAAAACGCTATAATTAGTTTAGATATGGTGCATCCTACACTTGGGAGCTGTGTAAGCAGAAAATGGAAAAGCCTCATCACTCTTACTGGAAAGGTGTTTGTGACTCAGGGCACATGGAGTGAGAACTGTCTCAGTGGACTCTAAATTATGAGTGACAAACTAGTGACTTTACAAGTCACTAGTTTGTGTTTGTCGCGTATAAAACGATGTCACGGCCGCTTCATGCAGCCGTGCTGTGATGATCCCTCCCACGTTGAGGAGGTACTATATTGTAATGAAAAACCAACCAAACCATGTAGCCAAGGCGAGGCAGTACTATATAGTGGGAAAACGCCATTAATGTTTCATACCTGCACGGCTGTGGGTCTTTTTTTGGGGTCCCACTGCAGCATGTCCTTCATCAGAGCGATGGCCTCGTGACTGGCATTTGGGATCAGTGTCTTTAGGTGGGTCGGCACACACTGGGGGAAGCGGAAGTTCATTGCAGTTGCAAGTTGGTATCCTTCAGGCCAATCCATCTAATGGAGAAATGAGATGATTCCACATGAATATATTCTCAAAACAGACAGACACAAAGATAATGCAGAAGAAATTTACACACAATTCTACCTCTAATCATCTTATCCTTTCTCTAGTAAGTTTATTCACACCTTTTTGACAGTGCCCAGGACTTGGCAAATCTTAAAGATCTCATCCACTTCACTGTTCCCAGGAAACAGAGGTCTAAGTGTGTAGAGCTCAGCCATAATGCAGCCCACAGCCCACAGGTCAATAGGAGAGCTGTAGATGGATGACCTGAGCAGGACCTCTGGGGCCCGATACCTTAACAGAGAAATAACAACACAGTATGTAAATAAACTCTCATACTACTGTATACTGATGCATTTGTGCTCTATGATTCGTGATGGCCCTTCCTCTCACCATCTGGTCGACACGTAGTCTGTGTACGGAGGTTTGGAGCGGATCTCTCTGGCCAGTCCAAAATCTGCTATTTTGACCAGTTCTGGACCCATGCACAACACATTCTCTGGCTTCATGTCTCGGTGAAAGAAACCTGCACAAGAGTTAATATCAAACGTTACACAGACAAACTCTGCAGTTTGTCTGTGTATGTTTTACATATTTAATGTTACTTTCTGGCATTATGGGGGTACACTAAATATTACTTTGGATATGTTTAAACAAAAGGTAGTTGGACATAATAGCAAATTGTATGTATGACAGTATCATGAAGAAACCTGAGATCATCATGAGAATATGTTTCTTGATTTATCCTTAACAACTATAATTTGTTATATTTAATTGTGTATATATATATATATATATATATATATATATATATATATAATCCAGTGCATTAATATACCTAATGACCATACACAACAAACAATCAATTTAAAATGGTGGTTTATCTAAAGGTCACACTGACAAACACACCACCCAAGCTAAAGGTCAAGCTACCCAAAACAAGTGAAGGTTGACGGATTAAAGCCTCTTACCATGCTTATGTACAAAAGCCAACCCAGACAGCACTTGAAACATGATGTTCCTAATTTCATTCTCTGAGAACATCTTATTCTCTCTAATGACAGACCAAAGACAAAGAGAAGTGAAAGATACGGGAAGGAAAAGGAGTTACAGGAGAGAAAAGCGCATGCACTTCTGTTGGATGTGTGGAAGCATGTGTAGGCCGGGCACATTTGCCATTTAGATGCCATGTATATAACACAGGATCCACACATCCAGTAATATTACACATGCAGACCAAAGAGTTAGTGAGGCAGGTCTGGACCTTGTTTACATGGACAAGACATTTTTCAAATGATGACGTTTCCATGAGTTTATAATTGGTTTAGTCATTCAGATTTCTCCGAATGCCTATATTCACTTTCCAGTCATGTATCTACTGGTTACAAAGCATAGTCTGAACATCTACATGACATCCGCTGCTGTGAATACTCCGATTAGACTTTATGATCTGATTAACGTGAATAAAATGTCTCCACTCGTCTTAACTTTGATTCTTTCTTATTCAGATTACGACCTAATTGCGGTTCAGGTAATGAGACAATGCTGTTAACGTGGCAATGTCATATTCAGACTTAATCTGGTTGTTTTTAGAACATCACTGTCCACGTAAACAAAGTCATTCAGGTTTTACAAACTCCAAGATTCTGATAAATGAATCGCCAATTTGATGAGTTTTATAGTCCTCATTACTTTGACATTGTAGGACTGTTAAATGAATCTTGCAGCATGCACCACGGTGCCTCGCGGGAGTATCAACAAGGCTTAATGCATTTGAAAGGCATGACAGGAACACGTCCACCTACCATGTTTGTGAATAAACGACAGGCCTTGCAATATCTGAAAGCTTATGTTTCTTATCACTGATTCGGGGAACAATTTTCTTCTGCAAACATAAAATGAATATGAATCTGATTAACCTGCTAATGTGCGCACCATTCTGTCTGTCTCAGTCTGTGCATACAGAATAACACGCTATCTAGTCGTCAAACACCCCATGTGTCGGTCAAATTGTCCAAAACGTATGAAAATTGTGATGTTTTTGCTTCGTACCTGTCCTTCATGAGCTGGTAAAGGTTTTCCTTCATGTACTCAAAGACAAAGTAGAGGTGATCGTTCTCTCTGATGACCTCCTTCAGTTTCACCACATTTGCATGGTTCAGCTTCTTCAGTGACTAGTGTGACACAGCATTTTAAAACATTAAGAATAGGAGTGCTTATATACATCATAATAACAAGTTCATAACAGAAATAGCACACACATTGGCTCCTGTAATTTCAAGAGCCACTGGTGATGGTTATATAGAAACAGACTCTAAACAAATTGCAGAATTTTAGTGTTAGTGCCGCATGAATTACTCATCTAGATCCTTTTTTTTCAGTGTGTGGGATTTAAATTTGCATTGGTACAAAACAATAGATCTAGTCAAAAATGTTTTTTTGACAGCAGTGACTGTTTAAATACCCTTTTTGTATTATTGCCTAAATCAGGGTTTCTCAATCCTGGTCCTCAGGACCCACTGCCCTGCATGTTTTATGCCACTTTTCCACTACAGGGTCCCGGCCCGGCACGGCATGGACCTAAACGGTCAACTTGAGTGGAGTCATCACAGAACGGCTGCATGAAACTGCTGTGACTTCCATTTATACGCAACACACACAAACTAGTGACTAGTAAGGCAGTTATTTTCGGTGTACTGAATCATTAGAATGAGTTAATTAAAAAGATTAGTTCAGTACTTCCTGCATGACCGGAACACAGACTCCGTCTGACACAGTCACTAAACTACAGCGGTCACAATCGCAGGCTCCTCTGTTGGGAACTATTGGGATTTTAGACATTTCCTTGCTAAATGTTGGAGATTAATGCACATTTTCAGGATTTTTAAGTCCTTTTAACTGATCTACAGTTCGGCATTGTCTGGTTCGATTCTTGTGTCGGACGTCTTGCTCATGACTCTTCCAGTGATGACACTCCAACACACCTGATTCAAATCAGCTCATCAGCAAGCACTGCAGAAGCCTGATAACGAGCCATTCATTTGAATCAGGTGTGTTGCAGCAAAGCTCGCTCAGCAACAACATACAGTATATCTCATTGCTTTCACTGTTGCAAGTGACTGCTGTTTCTAATGCTCCACCACAACCTACTCACAGTATCAGTGTCCTCACCTTCACTTCTCGTAGGTTCATACATTCCTCCCACGAGTAAAACTTCCTCTTCATCCTACGGACGACACGCCATGAAGAGAAAAGGTACATCACATATGAGTGTATGTTAAAAAAAAAGGAACAGATGCTATCATAATTCACAGGAGTGGAACTATCTTTGATAAAATACTTTTGTGTGTCTGCATCTCCAACTTCAGCTCATACACTATATCGTGCGTGTTAGAAACAATATGAATATATGTATATATATATATATATATATATATGTATATATTATTTGTAGTTCATAATAATTTATTTGATCATATATAGTGTATTTCACAATTTTCTTAATGTCATAAATGTTATGATTATCAATGCAACGCATCTTTAAAACCAGGAAAAGTCATCACAGATACTTTATCACAATATATGTATATATATATATATATATATATATATATGTATATATACATATATATACATAATATCGATATGCACTGTCCAGCCCTAGTGACGTGTCGTGACATTCTAAACCTGACAGGCTCGATGACACCTTAAGTTGTCAGTTTTGTCACTGTTTGCGTTGCTATGTACAGTGACGACCCCACATGACCAGCTGGTAAACGAGACACCTCTTCACAATTGTTTATCAGCGTAACCCGTCCCGCCCTTTGAAATTATGTAAGCGTTACAGAACGTGCGGATAACTTTTCAGCTCTCTGGGCACCTGCCAGTTACACTCGTTCCTTCCACGGTGTCAGCAACCCGACACACACCCCTCTACTTTCACTCCCTTTCACCGTCACCACAGTATTGTCTTGCACGGTAACTGAATGATCAACGAGTGGATACATCTCCCAGGTTTCTCATCTATTATTGAGCCGTGCTGCCGCTGAAACAAAGGCATGGAACTATGACAGCCTGTTTGTTTGCCTTGGTGATGGCAGGAAACCTGTATGTCCTACACAACACTGTATTTCTTTTTATGTGCAGGTATTTATATATGTTTTATCAGAATAGGGATTTAAAGTCCAGAATTTTTCCCCAGAATGTAAATGTAGAAATTTAGTTTACACATTAAAACTCTGTTAAAACTTGTACTTACTTTTCCCCTGTACAGTTCAAGCGCGACTCAGAGCGGCTCGACTCAGTTTTGAATACCAGGCACGTCATTTTCCATAACAATAGTACCTCCTCAAAGTGGGCGGGGTTGTCACAGCATGGCTGTGCGAAACTATACCACGGCGTCCTTTTGTCACTGAACTGAACGGGTTGTGATTCGACTCACGATTTTCTGCCACGAAATAAACCAAACCCCTCTGTTAATTTTAGAAATTTCCTTGCTAAATGTTGGAGATTAACACGTTTTCAGGATTTTAAAGTCTTTTTAACTGATCTACAGTTCGGCAGTGTTCGGTTTGATTCCTGTGTCAGACGTCACGCCCAGGACTCTTCCAATAACGACACTCGATGCCAGTGCACCGACAGTCTGACGACGTCACGTTCGAGTGTTGGCTCAGCTCGCATGGAACCTCGCCAGAGCAGGTACCAAAAAAACCACCAGGTACTATCACTAATGGAAAAGCAAAAAAAACATGTAGAGTCCAGCCAAGTCGTGCTGGTACTCTATAGTGCAAAAGTGCCATTACATGGAGAGTTTGGAAATATTGTTTAAACACCACACTTTTTAATTTAAGTTCACATTATCTATTTTTATCATGATCATTGATGCTTTTATACATAACACAATGTTAATTAAGCCTATCAGCTCCACATGTCCCTCTCTGTGTTTCTCAATCTTGTGTTGTTTGGTGTCATTCCCGTGCTGCGCAATTAACAATTTGATGGGATAATTGCTTCTTGCCCCCACCCGCTCATGTGCTGCTGTTGCATACACACAAACACTCCCTCAGTCAAGTCTGATAGTATTGTTTGACAGAGCCCGTTTTCATGTTACGGATGCAGCATGGAAATAGTGTTACATTGTTTCAATAGTTACACACTACAGCTTTAATTTCCTTATACTATATGGGCAGAATTACTATTAACCTTGTTCTTTTCACTTGACACTCAAACTGTTCACTCAGTAGAATCAGTTCACTCTTGAGTATCGTATAGTTTAAAAGGAGAGAAAGACGACACTTAAACTATAACACTGTCGTGGTGTATAACAATATTAGGGCTGCGACAAATATTGCATACATTGTTTAGTCGAGAAAATGCTGAGAAATGTTGATCAGTGTTTACCAAAACTTAAAATGTTCCTTATTCTTAAATTTTGTTTTCAGTTTAAAAGACCTCAAACCAATGAATCAATTATCAAAATTGTTGGCGATTGGTTTAGTTATCATTTACAAACCAATGAATTGTTGCAGCCCTAATCAATACACAGTCAGACTCAAACAAGGACAGACGATATTTAAATCCTAAAAAAAAAGAGATCATAATTCTCACCTCTTGATAGCCACCAGTTCTCCAGACTCATTACTTCTCCCCATCTGCACGCTGCCATAGGTGCCATCACCCAGCTGCCTCAGCGTGGTATATCGATTCATCATTTCTAGAAATAAAGGTTTCATCAGCTTATTTTTAACCTTTTTAAATCTCTCCTGTTTCCTGATATGTCCAGTTCAAGACGGCCTCTTTTCTCCAAAAGAGTTCTGAAGAAGAAAAATATGCATTTTAATTTGGCCGATGCTCACCTTTTCTTCAGGTTCATAAATCGTCTCTCAGAAACCGGTCCATCGTTGGGAAAGTTTGGGTCCTGCTCATGTAGTTCAGCCGAGAGTCAACAATCTACTTTGTCAGCCTTTAGTGAAGAGAAACACAACAATATTAACTAAAAAAAAAATTTACAGAATTACAAAATTACCAGGTATTTGTTGTACCCTTGAATGGTTAAATGAGGAGAAATTATCTGCTTTTTCTTTTTTGTTCTGTAAGGAGAAGGTGTGTCTGTGTGTGTGTGTGTGTGTGTGTGTGTGTGTGTGAGAGACATGAGTGAGAGGCACGAACACAACTACCCAAAGGAGATGACATAGGCAGCCCTAGGCAGATTAGGTCACTGGGGATTTAAGGAGGATGTTACATCACTGCAATGCTTACCGTCATCCACCTCCATCCATCCATCCCCAAGCACCTGACTGTTTTTGTTTTGCAGCATATAGACTTTTCCCCACAGCACATTAGTAACGTTTACTGTCTGTCATAACCTGTGTCTTTACTGGTATTAACAAAAAAATAATATGTCATTGCCAAATCATTCCCTAGTTTAATTTTGCTCATCAAAATGTATCACATTTTGTGTTCTGTATTAGTAAAGTATATATGAATAATAACCATGTGTCAGTGAGACCCTGAACAGGACGACAAGCAGAGACCAGCTTTCACACATGGCAATCTGTTGTGGAGGGGTTTAAAGGGAATTAAGGTGTAGCCTATGCAGGGTCACGTGACACAAGTTACTCAAGGACAATTACTGAAAACGTGCAAGGACACTAAACTGAAAAGGAAACAGAATCGAGTTCCCCTTAAAAACTTAAGGTTATGTTAACCAAGTGCACCTGCTTTTTTATTTATTTATGTTGGTCTCATAATTTATGTTGGATTAGTGTTTGTAATCCCTGTCTGTGGTGTTGTCCTGACCAGGTCTCCCTTATAAATTGGTTGAATGGATAAATAACTAATTTAAATTCTTCAATAAGTTAAAGAAATATATATAAGAATATATAATTAATGAGACAAGGCTGTAAGGTGACATTTACTTAGTTTAGTTCACATAATAAGAATAAAGATAGCAATAATGATGGTGATAAACAGGTCTAGAGTCGAAGTCTGGTCTGGTTCGGTTCGGTTCAGAGTTAAACACATCACAGCACTCTGTTTCTTTGTCTCGCCTCTTTCTCTCTCTCATATTTTTTTCTGCGTCTCTGTTGAAAACTCACCATTCTTCCGTTGCTCTGGTCACCGTCTGTCTCTGCTGATAGCACCAAGTTTCCACAGATAAAATTAACGCAACGTTTAATCCTCGGCTCTTACGATAAGGCGCGCGCGCGCGTGTGTGTGTGTGTCTGTGTGTGCACGCGCGTGTCCGCTCCCTATGGAAACGTATACACAGTGATGACTTTTACGGCGCGTGCGTAAGGAAGGGAGCAATGCATCCTGGTACTTGGTGTTTTTAATGAAACTGATGAGTAAATGTAAAAAAAAAACCTAAACCAACAAATAAGTGTTGAAATGTTTACAACTTTATCAAAAACCGATGGAACGATTGTAAATATTTTCAGTTATGTGACCTTTTTTTTGTGTTTTTATAGTTTCTGTGACTGAAAGGGAAATGTCTGGGATAAGTGCAACACAACTGTAGTGACTGAGCTGGACCAAGAGATGGCGCTGTGGTGTCTTGGTTAAAAACATTAAAAAACTCAAATGGCCTGGGAGCCACTTATTGTCTTGTCTGATCAGAGTGGGCAAAATAAGCTTAAAATTACATCAAAACATTCCATAATTACAATAAAAGTCTCTGTTTTGACATGGAACAATAAATGTCCACGACAAATGTGATCCAAAATGAGTGTGAAATACTGATACAAATAACTCATAACTTGATAATAAGTGGAGGGCCAAATGGAGGGCAAGTTTGAGACCCCTGCAGAATAAAGTAACCTGTTTCCTAGAGTGGCATCAAAACTGCTAATATCTCTAAAATCTATTGATATGATCTTGTACAAAACAAAACTTCACTGTTAAAACAAAATGTATTACTGAGGTTAGAATTCTGAAGTCCTTAATTGTGATTTTCTAGTTAGAATCCCACATGCTTTAGTTCAGGGGTCTCAAACTTGCAGCCCTTTAATGGATTTCCTGCGGCCTTCTTTACTTAAATGGCTGTGTTTATGTTTACAGATTCATTTTGCATCATGAATATGTTTTATAACGTAAACTATGTGTACCAAACAACATTTTTTAAATTATGCAAAATATCGCCACAAATGTCATTATTTCTATATCATGAAGGTCATGTGACCCCCCCAGGTCTTTTGAGTTTGAGGCCCCTGCTTTAGTTGACTGAGTTGAAATGAAAATTAAATCTTATTTTAATAATTCTGTATTTAAAAGCTGCAGTAATGAAATAAGGGAAGAAATAGAAGAAGTTCCCATTGACTTATATCTGTAGTAAATATATTGGCTGTGGTTGAATTCATCCATTCACCATTGAGCTTTCATCTTTGTTTATAGATTAGTGATTACAATATTATTTATCCTTCTATGTGTTTTTATCGCATTTTATTCGCATCACACGCCAATTATTCACCAGTGCCACCACCAGTTGATGAGCTACTGTTGTCATACCGTGTCTTTCTCCAGCACAATGCCAACTTTCCAATGTGTCTCTTTTCTGTGTGTTTGTGTAGGTACAGTCAGAGGGTGGTCTCTGCACACACACACACACACACACCAGAGGCGCAGGTTAAGCCAAAAAGCAGGAGAAGGGGGTTAACACGAGTGGGATTTCGCTCTAAGAGGATTATCCCGGTCGTTAACCACCCGCTGGTCTTGTCAACGGCTCCACGGTTTGCCGGTTGGAGCTCGACGCACCGCAAAGTCATGCACCAGCTGTAGCGAGAACCCGGGGAGGCAGAGGAATCAAACCTTCACTCATTTATGGCGCGTTTATTGGCACCAGATGTCATAATCTGACATTTCAAGATGCCCTGCGGTTGTTTTCACCTGTTGGCAGCACGCGGGGATCTCACCGGGAGCGCGTCTGCGCCGGAGTGCACTTTCCTTAGGGGGGGGGGATTTGTTGACATTTTTCTGACATGAAGACGCGACCAGCGGGGATCGGTAACGTCAACGCTGACTGGATGGGGTCGCTCCCGTCTAAGCTCAGCGCCATGCCACTCAAACACCTCGCAGTGCCAGGTGAGCCTGTGCGTAAAGACGTCCTCCGCGTCATCTGACGCGCGTGTGTAGGCCATTGTGTGTGTGACCAATAAATCCTACAAACCTTTGTCTGATGCTCATAAGTTAAAAAGGCGTTTGGGGGGTTGAGACCCGGTTTTAGGTTTGGGTTAGGCATGTAGTTGTGATGGTTAAGGTTAAGGGTAAATGAATCAATTTTGCAACTACTCTCAATTGTCTGTGTATGCTGCCTTATTCTGCCTTACCTTACATCATTTTCTTTCTTGCATTCCATGTCATTAATGTCTGTTGCCGTGGTTTGACTAAAACAGGGGAGTAGGGCTAGAAAAGTTCCTTGTAATATTGAATTATGATTATTTTGTTGCTTATCTATGCAAACACACAGTATTCGATCATGTCTGAATAGTCAATCCACAACTTGCCACATTCCCTTTTGTTATTCCTATCCCTTTCACTATTTCTCATCATCTTTTTCTTCCGTTTATAGGATCCCATGACTCCTTCACCTTCTGGGTGGATGTGCATGCTCCCGTGGCCCCAGATCAGAAGGCTTATGTCAAATACTTGGCCACCATGTTCAGCGTATTAGCCAAAAAAGTCATGGTGAAGTGGTCCATGACCCAGGTGCAGCTCCCAAATTACCCAAAATACCAGCAGCCTGCAGATCATTTGTAAAATAACACATTTTGGGCATATTCTGAAAGTGTGTGTGTATTATTACACCCTCACAGATATTTTGGGTTTTGCAGCCAGTTTTTGGGTTAACATACATGTGATGTGATGTGGTCTGTGTTCTCAGAACCTAACGTTTAGGGAGCAGCTGGATGCTGGAATTCGCTATTTTGATCTCAGGGTCTCTTCCAAACCGGGCGAGCCAGGAAATGAGATTTACTTCATTCATGGCCTCTTTGGACACAAGGTGAGCACAGTACACTTTACTGATATATCCACCATGTTTTGTTATGTTTTACAACTCATCCGCTGTATATTTCTCTTCCTTAACTGTCCCTTAAATCAAAATTATATTAGAATGTAAATTCAACTATTTCAGCAGCCTAAAGGTTTTGTTTTTGTCTGATCACGAGCAGTAAATGTTATGTTGTTGTTTGTAGACGATGTCAATAAGATGTGCAATGGTATTGAATAGAGGTCAAAGGTTGACTTAGTTTTAAACGTGTCTTCTCTGAAATAAGTCATTCTGACATGTGATCCAATCAGATTAGTCATGAGATACAACTATAAGTAGTAACTACTATGATGTTTTCATAGTAAGGACAGCATTGTATTATATACAACAGTTTATCAATAAGCTCACATTTCTGTCTGGACACAGAACAAAAGAAATGTTTCATATGTATTCATATTGTTGATTATTTTTGTCTTGTATTCACATGTTGTCTTGTATTTTTTCAGAATAAAAATGATTTATTCATTCAAATGTTTGTAATCATTGAACAGTAGTTCCTTTATTCTAAAATACAATTAAATGCCATTTTGTGTTCACATTTAAGGAATATAATGTTATGACATGTGACAATAAATATGTGACAAATTATCATTAACTTTTGCTCCACTTTCCCCTGAAGGTGAGAGATGGTCTGATAGAGATCAACTCCTTCTTGGGCAGACACAGGAAAGAAGTGAGATAAATTGATTAAATCAGTTATAACATCAATGATATTTAAATATGTATAGTATAGTAATATGTGGGGTTTTAATTATTAAGATTGAGGATGATATTTCATTCTTTCAGGTTGTGTTTCTGGACTTCAACCATTACTATGCGATGGATGTAGAGCATCACGTTTACCTCATCCGCATGCTCCAGGAGGTGTTTGGCAGCAAGCTCTGTACCAACCGTGTGGTGGAAAGCATTACTCTGGACTACCTGTGGGAGAAGAAACATCAGGTGGGTGCAACAATGAAACCTGGATGTACAGCATGACTGTAAAAAGACACATTTCTCTAATAACTTCCAAGTTGTGGATCTGGAGTCAGTCAAGTTCAGTGCCAGGTCTTTAAAGTCCAGGTGAGAGTTGCCACTTGCACGAGTGCCTATACTCCAAAATGTGTCCTTATAGATAAAGAAGTGAAGGTGGTGTGCAGGTGTGTTGTTGATGGCCTACTTAACTCTTACATTCAGGTTATCTGTGCAGCCTGTAAACTCTCCTGGGCAGGAATTAGTGCTGAACATTATCCTATTAACACTTAGTCTGCTATCCAGTGTGCCTTCCGTCCTTCACCCTTTGTCCCATATTTCTCATTTTATTTGTCTTTGTGTCTTTATTTATTTTATTATGCTTTCCTCCACTTACTTTGAGCAAAACAGTCTCTCTTTTCCAAGTGTCTTTGTCCATTTGTCCACTATCCTCTTACTGTGCATACATGAATATGAAAGGTTCAGCAAGCAACGGTGTGTGTGGTCTTATCTTTCGGGTGAAGAACAATCACTGGATGAAATAAGATACATATATTTAAAAAATCTGTTCCTATATATGACCCTAATGTGGGACTTGTTTTGTTGGCAGAAGAAAGAGCAGAGAGAGTAGAGAAAGGAGAGATTTGTAGCTGAAGAGGGCACAGTCTTCACCCCTACTCTGTTTGTCACTGAAAAAAGGCTTTGTAACCCTCAGTGTTCTCACACTATCCACTGATAAATCACTGCAGTAAAGAGTGGACTGGTTTTATTATATCAAACACCAGTGTATTATTTCAACGGGTCTGTTGCTCAGATGTTTCAATGGACATACTTTATGGGAAAAGTCTGTGTTTCTAGTTATATTGAGCATAGATGTGGGTTTTTTTGGATAAGCATGCAGTGAGATTGGTGTTAAAGTTGCAAACACATGCATGTGAGAGCACATTTGTCTTCGATGATCGCATTAAAACATGAACATTTATATCATTTCCATCCAGTGCTTGAAGAAACTTCTTAATTTTACTTCTTTGAGGACCGGCACTTCTCACAAGACTCTGTTTTGGTTATTGTTAAACAAGAACAGTGTCTATCAGAAGTGTTGTGTTTAATATTAATTGTCTCTAATTTTAAGTCATATTCACTGAGATCTTGCCACAAATGTTGTGTCTTTGAGGACTGGAGAAAAAGACATGTAAATGAAATGTGGTAATGTAAAGGATAATCTAAATATACAAGATGGCAAAATGTATAAGAAGTTGTTAGTTATTATGGAGTACATGTTTAAATCAGTCGAGTTCATAATTTAGTGTTTACTGCTTTAGTAAAACCCACAGACAGACACGCCTCATATGTATAAGGGGATTACCGGCACACGTCACACACTGCTTCCATCACCTGATTTTTTATTTTTTTATATAATTATGTCTCCAAGTTATGCAAAGTATTAGTAAGCCAAGTCTGTCTGAGCTGTATTTCAATCCTAATGTCTGTATCAATTATCCAATGTCTCTTTTCTATTCGTTTTTCCTGCTCTCTTCAGGTAATAGTCTTCTACCATCATCCCTCAGGTCAGAGAAACCCTGTAATGTGGCCTGGCACCAAAATCCCTGCACCGTGGGCAAACACAACTCACCCCAACAAGCTCATACAGGTCAGAAAACAACAGACCAACACACTTGAACTGCGTTTAAAGCTTTAACAACTCAATTCTCTAAAATATCTTCAGAGTTAAATCAGTTCATGTATCTATGACCAAGGGATTCAAATAAAAAAATATAATGAATTAAAATTATAGATCAGATGGATATGTGAGCATCACTCTGTCCTCCTTCAGATTTTCTTTTTATTTAGAAGGGACTTCTTCCATTTAACATTTCTCATGTCTAGTTCCTAGAAACCACACTGAGGGAAAGAGCCAAGCACGGCTCCTTCCATGTGTCGCAGGCCATCCTCACACCCAGGGTCAACACCGTGGCCAAGGGCCTGGTCTGGGGATTACGTAACTACCTGGTGGAGAGGTCAGAACCTATTTTATATGTGTTACACGGAAATGACAGAGGTTGAGTCAAATACTGCAAATGTATGGAGGTCCAATAATTAGCATGTCTTAAGTTTAAGTTTAGGTTTGCCTGTAGGCATCCTGAAATAGTTCACAGTAGGTTATTTGGGAATGTGCCATCCGTGTTTCCACTTTAACCTGAACCAAACCTTTATTTACATCCAATTATTATTATGAAATGGTAAACATGACCTCAGTCAATCCCTATAAATTCACCCTTTCTGCCAACTCCCAAGCACTGAGCGCTCTGCATCTTGTCTGCTGCTGTTTTCCATTTATTTTAGTTTCAATTCTGGCCAGTAGAGGGCAGTATGGGAGGTTTGCCTCTTAGGTGCATATCCTTGAAAAGGGAAAAAGGAAACCAGAATAATGGCAGGATGGAATTCAGTGATAAATACAATCATTTGAAAGTAACAGAAGTAAACAAATCCCTGATTCTACACTGGTGTGTATTTGTACTGTTATAGTAGTGTGTATCACCGTGTTGTTATTTCTCAGTTTTTATTTCTTTTAAGGTTTTTAATACTCTGTCACCTCGCTTATTTTCCACTGGGAATCATCTTAAATGCACAAACTATAGAGGTAGCACAGTTCCCCAACAATGACTGAGTCATTTTGTGCAGCATTTCCAGTCATTGAGCTGAATCTAAGATTTCCGTGGAAATTATTGGGGAAATCCTGACTCAAGAACATACTCACCACAATTTTTAATCTGAGAGAAACAGGCTCTGATGCCCAGGCATAAATCTCCACCTTCGTTGCTGTGGAGAGACAAGAGGTGGCCTAATTCTGCACTTCCGAGGAAATGGGGTTGTTTATCGCCTCTGCTAAACTTCCTGCTTTTGTTCTGCTGGCGACTCAAGCCTAGCAGTGAATTCAAGGGTGTTAAATTGCTGCAGTCACAGTGTTACAGTATGTGTGTGTGCATGTGCATGGGCAGAAAGGCAGTTGGTGGATTGATTTGGAGACAATAGTGGCACCACTGTCTCTCACTGACAGACACAAACATCACTTCCTATCTCCCATCGAGATGTTTTACTCTAAAATGGTACCATCAAGTCCGTGTCTATATTATCCATGAATCAATTTACAACAGCTTTTGGTGGATAGATAAGCTAAACAGCAACCTGCTATTATTGTATTCAAGTAAAGCCATCATCATGTCATCATCAAAATAATCTCTCATCCATCTCTTATTTCTGTGGCTCTAGAAACCTGCCTACCATCATGTCCTGGGTTGAGACTCAGAGGCCGGGTGTGGACGGCGTCAACATCATCACGTCCGACTTTGTGGATCTCACCGACTTTGCCAACATTGTCATCAAACTGAATAACCACCTGCTGTTGTCCGAACAGGAGCGTAAACCAAGATGACACATGTTTTACGGCAGGACTGATGCTGACATTCAGTGCATGGACTCTTGGGAATTAATTATAACACCACTAGTTTGACTCACACATTAAATGCACAGGTGTTTGATCCCTGTGACCTTTAGACCTGTGTAACAGCTTCTTTGGAACTCAGCTTGACTTTAAGGTCACAGTTCTGCAGTAGACTCCCTCTGATACGGTATCAAAGTGACTGGAAACATATCACAATGAAATGGAACTGTCACACAGGTCAGAGCTATCAGTAACCTGGACAATGATCGTATGACCAGGGGATTAAACTTTAAAGATTCAACATCTCAGATGTTGATGTTGCAAACCAGGATGACATATTAAAATACAGTATTTATTTAGACATTTTAGATATAACAGAAATGTGTATTTATAGTTCTTACTGGATGGTTCAACTGGAACAAATGTCCAATGAACTGGCTGCTAATTACATCTGAAAGTTATATGCGTCAGGAGTAAATGAAAGGAAATGTCTAACATGAATAATGTGGAATTTAAAGTTTTATTTTAAAACAAAGTAATAATTATAAAAGCTGAGCCCAGGAGGAAACTTGGCTCTTCAACCAGAGATCAAATTAGAAGTTGAAGTCTTTGTTGGTATTTTTGTTTCTAATTTAAGCCGAATTACGCGTTGAGGGATTCCACAGTGCCAACAACACTTATGGTTTGACTAAAGAGTGCAGCTACAAACACTGGCACTTCTTCTTCTGCGTTTCACAGAATTGCGCAGATTGCAGTGGGAAAGCCAAGCATGTGCGGAACTTGTGCCACAACTCTCATAAAATGTGTGCACCCATACGTGTAGTATACACACCTATAAATGTTTACAGGATTTTATGTCTTGTATTTCTACAAATAGAAATAGTATATAGCAGCAGCAGACTCCATTAAACAGAACATATACACTTTATGCATTATGAAGAAAGAGAAGTGGAAAAAAACAAGGCCCACGTGTCGTAGTCTGACATTCTTTGTGTGTCTGTCTGGTTGTGTGTTATTGTGTTTGTGTGTGTTCCTTGTGGGCGCAGTGATTACTATGTGTGACACAGACATGAGCGCAGTGACAGTCAACCTGCATTCCTGTGGTCAGAGTCGGAGGACAGAGAGAGACAGCAGGAGAAGATAGTAATGTAACACGCTGCAGAGGCATTTGTAGAGTCAAGAGGAAAGGGAGAGTAAAATACATTTGAATAAATAAATAAAAACAAACGACTAGAAGGTGAAAAACGAAGAATTCCCGTGTGAATTGCGTAAAAAAAAAACTCCTTAAACTTCACTCCTCCCTGGGAAATTTCATTAAACGGAAATGGCCTGCTCTGTCCAGGCTACATTGTTGACACAGTTAAGTGTGATCGCCGAGCAGTAAAAAGTGAGCACATACACAAACACACACACTTAAATTGTGTGGTAATTACACAAAGCATAGCAGGCAACTGAGCGAGCAGAGAGAAGGAGCCTCAGCTGATGGAGAGCATTTCTGTTTGTCTCTCTCCCTCTCACTTCAAGATTAATGCTTCAAAAGAAAACAGGACAGCTCAAGATTTTAATAAAGCCATAAAACTGCATTTGTGGCCATGTGCATGTATTAGAAAGCCAGAGTTTTACACGTAGCGTCCAAAAACCCCATGCGGGTTCCCGTTGGGCACCACTATCATCACGGTCTATGTTGCAGTGTAGTGTCATAGCAACTAAACAACACCACAGGTCATTTTCTCTGACCTCAACGTGCCCCAAACTCAACACTTCAGTCCACTCCCCACAACATCCTCCAGTTACTGCAAACAGTTGAGTTTGCAGAAAGGCTTGTGCCATAAATCAGTGGCGGCTTTCACTTGGTTTCATCACAACCAAAATGTGGTGCAGTAGCCAGTCCTAAATAATACAAATGTTTAGTTTTCGAAAATGGCAGTGATGTTTTAATTGCATGCTGCAAGACATGCAACAATATGTAAGTCATTCGTGTCGGCCTGTAGTGGTGGCAAGATTGATATAATTAGTCGGTTTATTGTGTATTTATTTATATCTATTTAGTGGATATTTGCAGTGCAAATATTCACTAAATTCCCCAACAGCAAAGTGACATGTGGTGGTTTTCCTGTTACCCACAAAGACCCTTAATTTAGTGCTTTGCAAAACCAGTGGTTGTAAGTGTTTCTCTTCGAATAACAGTTCTTCTCAGTCCTCCTGGTCGATTTGCTCAAGTTCCTTCAGGGAGTGAGTCTGTGAACAGGCATTTTCAAAACCTGGTTGTTTAGCTGTTTGACGGGATAAATACATCTTGCTCCCTCAGTCAGGTCTGATAGTATTGCTTGACAGAGCCCGATTTAAAAAAAAAGGGTGCAACATTTTTTCATTGTTCCTTCATTTCTGTTCATGAAGACTAAACAGACACAGTATAATCACGTCAGATACGTTTGGGCACTTCAGCTTTAACTCTCCAAGTAGAGTTTATCTTCTTATGGACAAGTAGACTTTGAATTCAATCTAAAGTGAGAGAGTGAATACTTTTGTGACGCCTCTACATTTGCCTAATATGAATTGACCGTATAACCAACCAGGTCGGTAACATAAAGATTCATTTGTGCTCTTTTTTAGACCATGATGACTACAGTATTGAAACAGCTGTAAAAACAGATGACACTGTGCAGTATCTTGTGACATTGCTGCCTCTGACAGAATGGACGAGTGGGGGGGGGGGGGAGGGAGAGAGACAAAAGACTTGATTAAACACGTGAAGCACACTGCACTGAAAACCCCGTCAGCTACAGACAGTGTCAGTTTCATCCAATTATCTGTCATTAAGATGTTTTTAATAGCAAGTAGTTTGGATAGTTGTGCCCACACAAACGCTCTAGACTGGTCGGTGATGTAAGGAGGGGTTGCTATGAGAATAAATTAACTGTAAGATGACTAAAAGGATAGTAAAGAAAAAAAGGAATGTGGGCATTAAAGTAATGGCTATTTAAAACCTGAATGTAAGCAGGAGAATTTATCTGAATGAAACCAGGCTTAAATGGCAAATTCCTTTTACGACGTGTAGAATCTCTCTATAAACAGCTCCGCCGTTTTTCACTTGGCCTCTTGGGATCACATGGGATCTGTGGAATTGACTTAGGAATGCTGTCAAGTGTTTGGTGGTCCTCTGAAACCCACAGGCTCCGGGATGAAGTCATTGGGAAAGCTCACCAGCTCTCATGGTAGGCAGTAAAGCATCCATGGATGGCATAATGGTTTAATAGCTTCTCGAAAAACACTTGACAGGAATGAAAGTTAAGGGGGGAACGGCTGATTTATCCTGACAACCTTAAACTTTTGCCCTTTTAAGACTTTCAACTCCAAAAATACATGTGCTAATGTTGAGGTGAGACCTAAAATGGGCAAATAAAATGTGAGATTTTTGTACTGATAAGGACCTGTTTGTTGCATTCGCTGATAAAAAAAATGTATGTAATAATATGAACACCATTTATTCACTTTTATTCCTGCCAAGTGTTGACTTAACATTTGTGATTGTGTGGGGTTCAGACCTTTTTGCTGACTTTGCTCTGATATGCACTTACACCGAGTGTCGTGCAGAAAGGGGAGCATGACTGGATGCACAAACTCTCTCTGTTTATTTTTACAGCAAGACCCTTGTGGTTCCTGTGAGATAAACTCATGCTGATTCCATGGGTATGCATGCATGTGCTTTACAACCATTAGAACACATGCAGTGCAAATTAGATGTGGTCTCTGCATGGCTGGGATCAGGGGTGGGAAAACTTTTTCCTACTTTCCAACGTCTTTAGTGAGTCATTCTGAACTATTGAAGATCAACACATCATTGACGTCATTACTGAGGATAGAAAACAATTGTAAGCACACCTACAAATATGTAGTGACATGTGACTGTAATATATTGTTTTCTTAAATTTCATAAAACAATCCGTTGAAATAAGGAGGAATTCTGTATTTCTTTGTTGCTCTTTTTTTGTATTTATGGATTTTCTATCTCAGATCATCTCACCAGCTGTATATACAAGCCCCAGAGGCTATAGACTTCCAACCCAACATTACAATCTTCCAGTTGTGTGTAATGCATGTTGTTGTTCTTGTCGTCGTTGTTATAAAACCTGTATTATAAACTGTAAAATGGATGAACTGCTGCCAAATAATGAGAACCTACTTTCTTTTCAGAAGTGCCGGCATGCCTGCATGGTGACTCCAGACCATGCATGACTGTACATGCAGGTGAGCTTTTTCAGGTGGCACAACACACAACACACAACACACAACTTTTAAAAAAGGTAGAAGGTGGTGCAAACATTACTTTTGTTTGTTTAAGTAAATGGAACTGATAAGTTCAGTTTCACCTGTTCTTTCATCTGGCCTATATATAACTGCAGTTTAGACAAAAAAGCCGATAAACTTGGCTCATAAAGTGCATGCTCTCCTGGACAAGTGTGCATTCTTGTCCTAGGTGCGGTCACGCTGGGTCTGCTGTGCACCTGCGCCCGTGAGATATGGGACACAAAGGCTATGTGTGTGCATGCGTGATGAAATTAAAAGGGCTGTTTCACCCAATTTTTTTTCTACTTGGTCAAATGAAGAGTAAACTTAAAAAACGGTTACGGTGCTGCTGTGTTTTTGTGTCACATTCTGTTACAGTGTTGGATTAAATTTCACATTTCTTTTTTTATTAATTTATTTTTCAGATCTTTTACTCCTTAAACTTGTTATAATTGACAGCAACAGTAAAAACAGTGTAGGGCTTTTATTTTCTTTGAAGGCATTTAGGCATTTGTCACTTCTGACTTCCTCTGTTGCTGTGGGAATGACATCAAATAACATATTTATTTCTGGAAATTTGTAAGAAAAAAACAAACAAACAACTTTATACTTTTTGGTTGAAGTGGCCCTTTAAGAGCCACATCACTCTCACTTGGCTGAACTGCATTCCCAGCAACATTGTTATGAAACAAAGTCAGCCTACGCAGTTTTGCCTTAACAAAATTATTCTTTTTTTTTTATTTATAATCCCTAAATAGTAAGAATGTGAGCCTCTTATACTCCAAGTCTGAAACTATAAACTTCCTATAATTGGTCTGGCACAGAAATGTTCTCTGAATTTGAATCTCTTTTCTTGCAAGAAAGACTATAAATATCTTGATCTAATGATGATTTATCAGTCCTTTCATTGCCTGCTGTGTGACTTGAGGATTGCCAGATTTGTTTGTCCTGCGGTCTGAATGGACGGAGTGAATATTATTGAGTTGTCCATTCCTGCTGTAATATCATTTGTCAAACATTCTTCTAATCATGCTTTATTATCATTACTGTCAAGTTTGAACGAGTGTATTCTTTCTCTCTCTCATTTCCCCCTCTTTGTTTTCTACCACTCTTTTACAGCCTGAAGACTTCTTCCTTTGAAGCAGTTAGAATGACAGGTCAAGTGTAGGTGGTGTGTAAACACTTGCACCTTGTGCAGTGTGTGTGTGTGTGTGTGTGTGTGTGAGAGAGAGAGCGAGAGAGAGAGTGGGATAGAGAGAGAGAGAGAGACTCCCTCCCCTTGTTCCCTCTCCTGCTCAACTTTCCAGCTGTTGTTGCATTCCTCTACACGTCGCACTTGGCTGCAGCCGCCAGCTTTTACTGTTGTGTGTGTGTGTGTCTGTGAGTGTGTGTGAGTCCTGTTTGAAGTGTGTCGTCGTGTGCATGTGCCAGTCAGGAAAATCACTTCTAAACATCCAGAGGTTGTACACGGGGGAATGTATGCATCTGCTATGAGGACGGAAACTGTGATCACAAAAAGGGAGAAGTGACAGGATCATTTCTGCCCACAGTATCCTGGAACTTGGAGTCGCTGCTGCTGCTGCTGCTGCTGTGCAACAGGGTCATTATGACAGAAGTGGCCCGTCCTGCTTCTATAATGGTGAGTCCACTTCTAATATCCCAGAAGCCAAGTGTTATATGATCCAAATGGATTTGTAGATGTGTTAGTTTCTTGAGGTTGTTTACATATTCTCTCTAAAGTCCCCATTCAGCTTCATTATAAAGCTACACGTCCAGTCTCCTATAGGTTGAATAACCCTAACCACATGAGGACTGTGCCTTTAAAATATGCCAATAAGCTTGAATATTTTTAGTCCTTCTATGTTCCACTTCTTTAACATCTCAGATTTATAGATATAGATAAAGTATTATGTTATGTAATATCTGCCTGTATATCTGTGTTTGTATATTGTATATTATATATTATAACTGTGGATATTTTATTAATTGAGTCAGTGTGGCTTTATGGCAGCAGTCCTGCATCCACTGATGTTTAAACCATTATACCTGTGTAGTTGTCTCTGGCTAGACTGAGGTTTGTATTAGCTCCTGGAATGAAAGCATGTGGTGTGTTGTCTGTGTCCTGCTGATACGCAGTTACAGAAGCAACATCGCTAAAATAAATCTTTCAACTGTGAAAGTTTATTTATGTGTATTTTTGCTAAGATAACTGGACTCAAAAAAGTGATTAAGTACAAACTGAACAACTTCTTCAGCGCTCTCAGAGGAGTGGGGACCATTGATGTGTTTATCAGAATAAGTGAGGCACTGGCTCTTGAGTGTAATCCGTCTAATCCAGATCTTTGGAGACTTGGTTAGTAAAGTCGTGATTCAGTGTGCTATTTCGACACTATTGCATCACATTTTGTTTCAAGGCCGGCTATTGAACAGCTTTCCTACATCTTTCCTACATTTTTTTTTATAGGAGGTGATTTCATCCATTTCCTTTTCTTTTGTCTCCTCATCTCTCCCACATATTTGTTTTGGGTCTATTTTTATCTGCGAGTCCATAAATCGACCGTCATCTTTCCTTTTCAGTCAATTAGTGGAAGTTTATTTGACCCTGTGAGCTACATGACTAATGCGGTGCCGTCTGTGTAATGTCCCTTCATGTTTCTCTTCTTTAACCAGAGTCTTTGAAGCCAAAACATTTGTTGATAGTGGTCCTTTTCGTAGATGCAGACTTTCAAGAGAACTTAAAAACTCTGAGTCATTTGCAGCAGCAATACACCTGAATTCCTGTGAGGATCTTGCCATTTGCTAAATGATGGAAAAGAATGACATAGTGTAGTTTTAATATTACTTCGGGATATTCGTTTTTAATCAGCGGTATGAGATAAGGTGTGTTCCATGCAATCACAATGACTTCAGACCCTTTTTGTAATTTTTGTGATAAAACTCATGTACTCATGTACATGTACAGCCAATTCCATATGACAACAAGTATAAAAGACTGCCCGTCACAGACCTAATACCATCCCACTCAGAATATTAGACTGCAGGTATGTTTTTTCTAGTGGCACTGGACATGGAAACTTGTTGCACAGCCCAGCCAGTGCCCTGACTTGAACCCCACGGGCCGTCCCAATATCCAACGTGCCAGAGCTTGAGATGAAGAAAGAAAACTCCCCTGATACAGATGTGCAAAGATTGGCATGAAGGCTGTAATTAACCCAAAGGTGAATCGATGCGTATGTGTCAATATTTCAGTGTTTTCTTTTCCAGTTTGCTTCATCATTATGTGGGCAAAATGTGAAAAAAAGTGTGAGGGGGTCTGAATCCTTTGTGGATCAACTGTAAATATGAGAGCTTCATTGTTTTATAGTCTGTGTGGGTGAAGGGGAGGAGTTTGCATTGTCGTCTATGTCGACACATCAAACTAATTAAAGTCTTGTTTGAGACACTGCAGACAAAACAAGAAGTGTAGTGGGATCGAGACGGAGCCTTTTTAGCGAGTCTCTCCATACGAGGGTCACTGTGAGTATTATCCAGCATCTGCGATACAATACTGGCTTTGTCAGGTGGGAGGAGGAGAGGGTAACGCTGGAATGTAAGGGGAGGGGAGGGGATGTCAGCGAGAAACAGAGGGATGGAGAAAAAGAGACAGGAAGACTTGTTTTGGCTTTGTATCGGCGAAAAGAAGGACAAAGATAAATAGAAAGGAGATCCTGTGATAACCGAGAGACTCCATTGACTCACATTTTGGTAAAGCAGACACACATGATTACTCTGCATACATAACACCCAGATATGCACACAAGCACTGTACAGTAGAGATACGAAGAGCATTAACTCCACTGATACTCTACAAATAATAAATACCTTATAAATAACTCCATACTGTATCACAACCTAATTTTTAAAAATCTAAAAGACCATATACATCAATGGACCCATATCTTAGACCCATCAGAGCAGGAGATGTCACATACATTAAATTATTGTTGAAAAAATAAAGAATAACCCTTACATATTTTAAAATGGGCTATAGTAAAAATTTGGTTACAGAATTTTCTTTTTTTGCTTCTATTATAGTAAGAACAGACATTTGAGGGCTCTGCTGTTCAGGCCTCAGGCTTCATTATAGACATTGTTGTCCATTTGGACAAATATGTCCAAATTTCTGCTTTTTGTGGTTAAATCTTTTGATCAACTTCAGTCCTGATCGAAACTATCAAATAGTGAAAAATTATCAGTAATGTAACCCTTGAAATGCTCATTTGATTACATTATACAAATATATTTATAAATAAAAAATTAGTTATATGGGAATAAAATTGGCATTTAAAGGGTTAAAGTCCTCAAAATGCTTCATTGCTTGGTAGTTTTGTGCAGGGCTGAAGTTGGTAAAGAGATTTATGCAGGAGCAAATATTAATCTGTATGGTTTTTATTACAGTTTTTGGAAGTGAACATTTTGTCCTCTTACAATTGAAGAGGGTAGTAAATTAAACTGACGCATGTTCTTTAAACATAACCAGTGTCTGTTGATCTGGACCTCGAAATGAATATATGTTCTTTCCATTCTTGCCAAAGCGGTATTTCAACAACTCCTTCAGGAAATTCAGGAAAAAGATTTGATTCTTTTTTTTTCTTTTGCATTGTAACAACAATATGATTATAAACACATATAAGGAATTGTGTCAACGTTGGTACAAATGTTCAGTTAAACTCACAGATGAACTGAGTAGAATCTGGTGGTCAGACGTGAAGGTCGCTGTTATTACACTATCAATATTCCCATCCACATCTCACTGTGAAGTTCATAGCCAGCTCGTGTCCATCGTCTTGAAGAGGTGCCTGCTTTGAAACACCCACAAGCCTCAGGCTAGAGTAATAAAGCAGCCGCATGCTACATGCCACATGCCCCGAAGAAGCAGATGGTCAACAACAGACATCAGTCTTAAAATAAGAAAACAGCCATATTGATGGTTTCCCTGTTGCCTGTTAATTTGTGCTGACATTGACGTTGAAACCATTATCTAAGTAAGAAATACCAAGATGAAGGAGAAATATGTTTGGTATGCATATACTCTAATGCATACTGACTAAAAAGAAACATTTGGTAGAGTAGTCAGGTGTATAAAACACACAAAGTGACACTCAGTCATTACTAACGCGGACAATCAATCCATATCTGTGACATGAACAACAATGACAAATGTCCTGGGATGTGCTTATAAGAAAATGCAGACTTCATTACAGACAGACAGCAAAAATGAGAATTCAGGAGAAAACTAACACAGAGGAAAAGACAAAACAGATGGAGAGGAAATACATGAGAGGGGAGTAGACAGGGAGATGAAAGCAGATGATGAAGCAAATAAAAGTATAACTTGAAGCAGCCTGGGAATGCAGGGTCTTTCCTTCGTGTTTCATGGATCCCCTCTCTTGTCTTTCATCACTTTCCCTTTTCCTATTAGTCCATATTTTTCTTGTCCCTTTCTCTGCCTCCAGATGCAGAGTAATACTGTTTTTTTTGGGGGGGGGAGACTCAGCTGTTCTACAGATGGGATCAAAGACAGTGTGTGGATGCATTCACTGTCTCTGCTGGAGTCCTTGTGATTTTAAAAACCCATTGTGTGTTTGCGAAGTTATTTTTGCCAGACAAATTCAGATTTACACCAGATTTGGGATTAAAGGTAAAAGTAGGTCACACCGCTGCCTGAAAATCGCCTTTGTTCAAATTTCCCATAAAAGGAAGGAAAAACTTTTGAAATCACGAGCGAGTTTGTGATGAAATGTTAAAGATACCTCTTGTATTTTCGTTGGACCTGACTGCCTCATTCCTTTTATTGATTACATAAGAATGCCTCTTTTCCCAGATTGTGTTGCACAAGAGCACTGCTGAGTTTTTGCCATGAAATTACAAGTATAATCTTTTAATATAATTTCAAGCACATGCGTCACTGCTGCACTGAACACTGGTTCACACACAAAAGACCTTTGTATCCGTCTCCATCCTAGCTGTGCAATGCACTTGGCTGAGTATGATTTTTAAAAGTTTTTCAAATATTTATTTGTTGGCTAAAAATAGTAAACATAAATCCATAAAAAAAAGTAAATGCAGGTACATCTGAAAAATACCAGACGAGGAATCCTCCTAATGAAACACAGCACATTTAATAGCTGCCAGGTGTCTGAAGTAGGATTTGTATAGTTTTGTGTTCATTCCTGAACCAAAATGTCTCTGTTAGTGAGAAATGATTGATAATGACGACATGCTCAGATCAGTTGCCAGTCACGCTTGTTTGACATAGATTTTATGCTAACAACAGAGTAGACTTTAAAATCCAGTATAGTTCAAAAGCCCTGATAGCATCAGGTTTGGTGTTTGAACCTGACATTATGGTAAATCTCAGCTGGAAATCTTGAACACACCTCACTGCTCTGCTTCAACTAGAGTAAAACAAGGCCAGAGACTTGTCTTGACCTGCCCAGGCTGGAGTTCACCTGGAGAAAGAAGGGGGGGGGGGGGCAGAGAACGACAGAGACACAATGGAGAGGAACAGACAAATAAAGAAAGGAGGTTAGGGATAGGTCAAGGAATCTGGAGAGAATGGAGAGAGAGGAAGGGAAGAAAAAGTCTTTTCACAACAAACTTAAACATTTGACTTTTCCCTCAATATCTCATGTGGTCTTCACAGCATTTGTCCAGCTGATGTTGCCATCATACATGGTGTGTTTGCTTTGTCTACACCAGTGATGGAAAAGAAACCCGCTGTGGAATGCAGGGCCTCGTATCTTCATGTGATAACAAAAAGAGCTGATGTGTGACTTTATTTGTGGTGGTGGTGGTGGTGGGGGGGGGGGGGGGGGGGGTGTGTTAGAAGGCAATGAGGGTGTCAAAGCAGCAAAGGAAGTGAGCTCAGTAAGGAAGCTGGTACTGAATTCGAGGAAGTGGTAGGGAGCTGGCTTTAATTTGAGCTTCCTCTGCTGGTAGATTGGAGGAAAGACAGAAACAAGAGTGGGGAATGAAAAGGCACAGGGATGCGGCGCAAAGAGAGTGAACATATAGGCGATGAGGAGTAATCAGTTTGCTGAAGAAGTTGAAGAGTACTTAAGCAACAGGAAGGGAAACCAAATTAAAGAAATTAGATAGTGAGTGTGGGGAGGATAACAAGGAGATGGAAGAGAAAGGAAGGAAAGGGATGATAGAAGGTGCTTAAAGAGATGTGGTTCGGGTGGTTTCCTGTACGCTGCAATCATCTGTGCTTTGGTGAGAAGCATTTAACTCCTCCAGCTGGTTGTTTATACACACACAAATAGAGGCTTGCAGGATTGTTTTTGGCTGTTTGAATTGCAGGGTAAGGCTGGGGTTGTCCTTGACACTGGATGTGAGTGTGTTTACTTGAACACACAGTCTTCTGTTGAGGCAGTTCTGATTTTGTCTCATTTTATCTCGCTGTGTTTTCATTCTTCTCGTTGTTTTACACAACTCTATCTTCAGCTCCCTTATGTCGTCCTTGATCTTTCCTTCTTTGAAACATCTTGCTGTAAATGCCCAAAAGAATTTATATTTGTACACAGCTAAAGTGCAACATCATATACTGTAAGTTATGTGGGAAATATAATGGATCACATTCATAACATTCACCTTTTTTAACGGGTTAAACACTGCATTTATCATGAGTGTACATGTTAATGAGTTGTGTTTTTTAGTTAAAAGACATTTTTCCTCAACCTTAACCAAGTGGTGTGAGAACTTGGACTAATACTACATTATTATGCTGCAAGATCAGATATTTTGGTGTGAAAGATCAACATATTTGCACATCTACACACCTAAATTAATAACATTTAACGAAGTGTCTAAGTACAATTATCTTTCCTAAAGCTAGCCTCTGTTGGTGTTTGTGTTTCTATTTGTGGCTCGTTCTCCCTGGATGACTTTCACACGGAGAGCTCCTCTCATGTGGGAGCATGCCATGCAGTTTTTCTTTAAGTACAAATTAGTGTTGCTATGTATGGCCATACATATCTGTTCAGCTCCGTGTAATTTACGTGACTTATGTATGCAACATTGTGTGTCTTTGCATGTGTGTCAAGATTACCACAATTTCACATGATGTGCTTTCTCCATCTTTACTGCTGCAGGACTCTGAGATGTTGCTCCAACCAGAATCAGATCAAATGTCTCCCGCTGAATTGAAGGTAAAGCAAAATAAACACACACACACACACACCAAACACAAACAGAGACACGCTTTGGAAAACTGATCTTTCCACTGTGACTGGTATGTGTAGTCTCCACCTCTGGACATGATCGACACAGGAAAGGGGCTGAAGGTCCAGACAGCTACGCCTCATCTGGTGAGCTTGGGCAGTGGGAGGCTGAGTGTGGCCATCACACTGTTGCCATTGAAAGAAGGTAAATCTTACTTCAAGTTAATTTTTCACAGTCATGTAAAACATCTATGAGATTTTCCTTCTCTTATCTATCTTTTCCCCTCTCTCTCTCACTGCCGACCCGTCACCTGATTTTTGTTGTTACTGGAGATGTGTGAGAAGTGGGAAAGGCTCATTATAAAGTCGAGGAAGACAGGGAGTCACACAGTAGGACTGAAAATCAATATAAACTCAAGTTACTACATTCACATCTATGGTTTAAGTCTGTTTATTTTTATTGGAAAACCCAACTACCCCACTTCCCACAGTCAACCATGCAAAAATGATGAAAATACTACACTAACCCAACAACCCAAACAGCTGTGATGACTCACTCTGTGTGGTTTCATGAGTCTTATGTCGAGGGCAAAACCTGCAATCAACTTAAAGGCTAAAATCCACATTACTCCTCTGAAATATAGTGGTCGAATAATAATTTTGACAAATTGCACCCTGAAAATAGTGATGTAGAGTTTGTTGTATAAACTTCCAACACGCGTTCACAGTCTCCCATCTTGGCGTGTCTTTCCGTTTCACTGAGGAATGCCAACAATGTGTACCTGCCATTTTAGTAAAACTCTCTAATTTTCCCCCCACAATGTGTCCACTGAAGAAGAATAACCTGTTAAAATTGATAGTTACGCAACACCCTTTAAATCACAGGCCACCGTGCAAGTTCACAAAGACGTGAGATTAGATTTCACATGTAAAATATGCTGTCAAAGAGTTATTAGTTCTACACAGGCTTGTTCCAGTCATGCATGTCCTTCTTTATGTTCCAGGTGTGACCCGCATAGGCCGGGATGATGCACCCATTCCTCAAGATATCACGATCCAAGGGCCTGGCATCCAAGCAGAGCACTGTCTCATCTTCAATGAAGGTGAATGTGAAGTGTATTCTACATTTCTTTATTAAATTGTAATTGTTTTCATTGCAAAATGTGCATGGGCCAAATAATTCCTCCTTAATCTACAGAATCTTTATTTGCGTTTACAGCTTTTATTTAATTTATAAAGCTCTCAACAATAAAGTAAAACCCAAACAATCAAAATAGCAAACAAACTAAGCAAAAGTTAATATATAATTAAAAAATATATGAAATATTGGCATACATTTTAGCTCTCTGTTCTTCACATAGCCAAAGTCCTCAACTGTTTTATTCAATTTTTATTTAATCTTAATTTTACATAAATACCTTACCTTTAATCAAACAATGAATGCGTTATATTCAGAAACATTTAATCAGACTTGCAAAGAGCTGACGTAAAACCACTTCACTGGGTGATAGTAGCACCATGTGTTATTGTAATCAAATGTGATGTCACACGTGTTTACTTTTGTGTAATTTGTCATGGTGTCACGAATAGTGGACAGTGTGAAATGAACTCAAGCGGAGCCTTTTTGTCTTTACACTATAACAGGTGGTGTGGTGACCCTGGACCCCTGCGGTAATCTTTGCAGTTTGGATGGAGTCCAGGTCTCTGTGCCTACACCACTCACGCAGGGTAAGAACACATTTAACAGCACAGGCTTTGATATGTTGCCACCTACTGGTCATTAATAGAAAAGGTGAATAAAAACTGCTTATTCTATTGCAACTTTTGTGCATACTGTAGAGAAGGGGAGAGAGAGAGTGAGAGAGAGAAAGAGAGAGAGGGAGAGAGAGGGAGGTTAATTTGTGGTTTGGGTAATGTGCATTCCTCTAGTATGTGTGTGTATGAGTCATGTGGGTACAGTTAACTGTAATGACATTCTGCATGGAAACACCAAGTATATGCGTGTATGTGTGTATTTGCACATAGATGTATAGGCGTGTGTGTGTGTGTGCGTGTGTATGCGTGTGCGTGTGCGTGTGCACGTTTTCCTATGTATGTGAGCATTTCTGGTTTGGTTTTAATTTACTCATGATTTACAACAGTGAGCTGCTACAATGAGTCAGAGCTCCCAGAAAGTGGAGGATAAACTATTTCATAAATGCTGATGTATTCGACTGCAGAAAACTGGCAAAATACACACATGCTTGTGCCCGCTCACACACACGCACTCACACACACTGGTTTCCATGACTTCAGAGGACATTGCCTCGACTTACAGTCATTTCCTAGAGACTTACACTAACCTTAACCATAATTACTACTGGTCTAATCCTAACCATGACCTTAACCTAACCCTAACCTCAGCATAACTTGAAAACATGTCTTCACCATAAAATGATGGGGACTTCATTTTTGTCCCCATAAAGAAGACAAGTCCCAGATTTAGATTCAGGTCCCCACAACATCAGGAATACCAGGTACGCACACACACACATAGCACCCTCCCAAATTCCACTGTCTCTCCTCTGCTATCTTTCTGTCTATCCCTGCCCACGTGTCTCATTATTCTCCAGCAGTCTTTATCGGTTTATCTCTTATGTCTGTCTGTCTGTCTTCTTTCTCCCTCTTGTTCCTGGATTCTTGCAGCTACAGTCACGAGTCTTTGTGTTTAATTTCTTTTCCTCCTGTGTCACTTTCTTCCTTTCCCCTCTGTTATTTTAGAGGAACGTGCAGTAGAGCATCTTTTCCCTCCCCGTGTATCCGTCCTTCTGTGTACACTTCTCTTCTGCCATTGTACCCTGTGTGGCCTGGTCTTTCTGAGTTAAACATTGACAAGCCTATTTATCCTCCAACTGTGCCTGGCTGATTCAAATATTGACATCATGTTGGCCTGTCGACGTGCAAAAGGCTGGGGCATTGTGAAGTAGCAGGGGATGAGGAAAGGACTTAAACAGAATGTGGGGGAGTTGAAAGGGGTTTTTGGTGGCATTGGGAGACAGAGAGAAAGAGACAGTATACACCACAGGACAGTCTGGAGATGATTACTTCTGTTTAGGAAGTGATCTGTTCTGGGTTTGGGATTTGACCTGGAGTAACATCAGCTTCACTCCTAGCTCGCTGCAACCATTTCAAGTTACTCGCTTCACACAATATGTTCATATATAACATAAAAGGAAAAAAAATAATCACAATCAAAAGTCACTGGGCCAATAACAGCACTAACAAACAAACACTACTACCTTGTTAAATGCTCTCTCTAATGTGGTTTACAAAAGCTATTAAGTGGATAGCATCTGTTTCTGATCTGTTCCTGCGTACTGCATTTCAGTTCATGTGTCAGCAGACCTTAGGTAGCCTATAAAACTCAATATCCCAGCTACTCTTAATAGCCACTTTCACAGTGGGCACCCTGTCTGGGTTCTTGTATATTGTGTCTTGAATGAATGAAAATAACAAATTACCTAAAAGAAACTAGAGTAGGACAGACCCCCGACTGGGGCTGGTGGGGCAAAGGTTTTACCCAGAGGTTTGTGTGTGTGTGTTTTCTGTTTTATCTTCCCTTTCCAAATTCCTCTCCATTTGTCTCAACTCAGTCAATGTGCCTAACACACCCATAATCTTTATCCATCTCCTATCTATTGTTTTCTGTTTGTAGTCACATTGTTGCTTTTGAAACAGATTATCATCCAGATATATTATATCCAGCTCTTTCACTAAGATTTAAGTCGGTCTTTATTGTCCAGAAGGTTTGGGCTTACATTCGTCCAAGGTATTTTTAAAGAAAAAGAAGGAGAATAGGTAAGTAGACAAAGAAAAGCCGGGGGGGCGTCCACTGATTTTCTCACTATCTCTTGTTTTTTTTTAACACAACTTGGAGACGGGGGGGTGATCGCGAACGACACTGTCAGGTTACATTAGCATTTTTATAACTATCAGTGGTGCCCTTTACTCTTGTACTTGTTATTTTGCAGACACGCAGTTCAGGCGAGACTGTGGGTCTCTCGCTTGTAATTAAAATTGTTTTCACTCGTAAATCCCAAACCTCTAAACCCCTCCTCCTCCTGCAGTAGGTGGTACGGTCCTTGACTCCGGCTCGTGGACGGTAAATCTGTGAACTTTCCTCCTCAGAGTGGAGAGTGTTTGGTTTTCGTCTCATTGTTGAGGAGAGAGACGAACAGCAGCTCAGTGACTGGCTGTTGTGTAGTTTAACTGTTTATTTCGTTGCTTTTTTTGACTTGACGTTTTGTGAGGACGCGTTACTTTAATTTATCAAGAAGAGGGTTGATTTTCCTTCGTGATAAGTGCGCACTGAATGGGAATCAAAAGGTATGTTTTGGCTTTCTTTTATCTCTTCTCACTAACGCCGAGTAGCATTTATCCAGCTGCTGTTTTCACACGCACTTCTACCTACTTTTCTTAAAAGTACATATTTTGTGCTACATTTTACTTGTAACCTACAGTTTTGGTGAAGGTTATAGTTTATTTTTCTAATTTGCGACACTGTTCAACTGTAATGTGTATTTGTCTGCTGTTTTAACTCAGTATGTGCATGAAGAAATCTGTTAATGTTGGCACTTTACACTTCTTACTCCGTGAAACTGATGATGCCTGATTCATCTTGACAAGATAAGATGCACTTTCATTATTTCCCTATGGAGGACATTCAAAAAGACACAGTAGCACAGAGAGTAGCAGCAAAAACTGAAAAAAGGGCAAACATATATGATAAATAGGATAAAACACTTAAATATAAATAATAATAATACAATGATAATATATTTTATTCATATCGTGCATTTAAAGGGTGCTCAAAGACACCTTACATATGTTTAAAAGTCATGAAATCTAACACAAAGAAAATACACACAATTAAGGCAGAGAGCAGATGAGAGTTTTGAATGAATACTATATTTACAATAGCAATGTGTGATGTGTATTATTAATGATACACCGTTTTTTTTTGGGAATAACCAGTACTTTTTTACAAATCTAATGTCTCTTTATTATCAGCCTGACATGCTCTTTGAACTGGTCAAGTCATGTGCTTATTGGTAAAAGTAGGACTTATCATCATTAGGGATCATCAGTGATGCCTAAATGAGCAGCATAAGCTGTGTTTGTCAGCCAGGAAACAACCTTTGCAAATCAGCCGATGTTATTGACTTTCCTTTTCTTTTCTTTTTTTTTTAAACAATCAAAAGCCTATCAGATTGGATTCACTGGAAGCAACTAGAAATGGCTGTAGCCCATATGTCAAACCCCATCTGGCACCATAGATCAGCTGTAGATCAGTTTAACCTAATTTAACCTTGTAAAACCAAGCTTTCTAAAAATGTCAGCAGATAGAAAGCGCTAAAGTTATTATTCTACAGAGGCTGACAAACAAGGCTTTAAAAGACAATGTGTCAGTGATGCCTTAGGTCAGACTTTACCTCTTTTCCACTTTTCTTTAAAGGCAACAGCATGTAAAACATGTGATGACATACACACATGTTGTTTTCAGTCTTAATGAGTTAACTCAATGCTCTTTTTTTGACTAAATGGTAGAAATAGGCTGCAAAGCGCTGCTTCACATGGCATATTTTCCAGCAGGAGTATAGCTGTAAATCAGTACTGCTCTTTAATTCAATCCAACCCACAAAGTGGTTGAAGTTATTTTTTTATTTGTTGCCAAGCTCGGCATGGCAGTGTTCCATCACACCCTCTGTCTTTGTTGTCATGCACCTTTTAATGGAAATAATCTAGGTGCCTTGGGGTGATGAATTAACTCCAGGATCACAGACTTGTGTGAGTGAAGGTGACAAAACTAGAGAGAGAGCGCTAGCCTGAGGACATGAAGATTGTTATTGGTCAGGATACCTGACACCTGAAAGCAAAACCTGCTTCATTGTTCTGGATGCATTGTTATCACAAGCCTTTCTTCTGGCTACCTGAAGCATATTTTGGATTTTTTTTTTTACATTATGAAGTAATGGAAAAATAGATCATTTGTTACCAAGATGTTTTTGCAATGTAGGACAGAGGGGAAAATGGCTGAGTGAGTTTGTGTGGTGAAAGTGTGAATGAGTGACTGAACTAGTCTACATCATCTCCCCTGAGAAAGATCTGTCTGGGTTTTTTATGGTGATATTGCTGAACCCACATCCCCAGAGATGCTCCATTTGTGGTTTTGAGGCCAAGTTACACACCCACTGGGACCCATGTGCATCTTTTGCATGCGTGGCTCAGTAAGTTCAGCTTTAGTTCAATACCACGCTGATTTTCCAAATCGAGGCAGCGCTTTGAAGATGGGCAGTTTTTCAAACAACACGGACATTTAAAGAAAATGGAGGATAATTTTTTTTGACGGCACTTTGACTGGTTGATGGTAATCACAGTTGACCCAAACCTGACCAATTAGCAGGTGCATTGAGTTTCACACATGGGATCTTTGTAAGTTGTTTATTTTTCACTCTGACCCATTGGTCTTAATTTGGCAGTGCCTCCACTTACGTTAACCAAACAGAGCAACAGTTTTGAGTTTCCTCTCCCATAACATTGTGGTGAGAGGAGTGTAGTTCAGTTCATTCGGATCTACACAGGGACAGAAATTGGCTCCAGACATGATGCAGTCCTTACATCTGTGTCCTCAAAGACTCTGAGGTCTGACTTTGTAGATCACAAACTTTCAATTATCCTGTAAATGTATATACAGACTAATTTAAAGTTTTATACTCTTATTGAATAAGGTCTGTGCAATGCGTGTGTATTTGTAGGGGACGGGCATGCTTCCATGTGGGAGGCAAACTCAATTTGCTTGTAAACAAGTGAACACGTGAATGAGATTAAATGTGTTTTGTTGTGGATGGTTACAAAAAAGTTATGTAGGACAGCAGACATTAATCAAGTCAGCGTGGTAACAGTTTAGAGAGTGTCCCCTTTGTACTTTTATCACCGATGTGTATTAGGAATGAGACGAGACTACAGCTGTCCTTTTAATAGATCACTTTTATTTAGAGAACAAAAATTTGCTTTCTGTTTACCTCCATGTTTGTTTTCTGCTCGCTGACTGCTAGTATTTGTTTTTGCTGAGGATGGCAGGCTGGAGAGGAGAGGAGGGGATTGTAAGCCAAGGAGCAGTAGAGGTGGGGGCTGTGAACAAATGAGGGCGACACACTTTGGGGGTTGCACATGGTGAGGCCATAGAGGATAGGAAATTAGATTTTTACAAGAGCCAGCTAAATGTGTGTGGGTGCGTGTGCACGTGCGCGTGCATTCTGCTGTGTTTGCCGTCATGCAAAATACTGGGTTGGTGTGAGTCACTGTGACACTGTTACAAGACCTATTCCCACTCACACATGAAGACAAACACTCACATTACTCATGTCTGGCAATAAGAAGTGTATTATTATTATTATTATATCTTGCTCATACTAGCTGACAAGTTGAAGTGTGTGTGTGTGTTTCTGTCTTTACACATCTTTTCGCTCTTGTCATGATGCCACTTCCTCACAGTTTTGGCCCAAACCTGCAAGATAGTGTTTACACAAGCGCATTTGAAGAGGTTTTCAGCGCAGCTGTGCAGACTAAACATTTCTTACTCCGTTGTCATCTGTGTGTGGTGTTAGCTCCACTTTACCGCAGCGCTCAGGTCTCTCCTCGTGTTTTGAAAATTGCAGCTTTGAAGGCTTAAAAAAAATCTGCTCTCGAGGCACTGAGACAATGTCGAGACAGGTATGACCTCTTTTAGGTAAACTATAATAATCTGAAATCAGGCTGTTAACACTGTTTTTGTGGAGGTGCTCGTGAAACCATACTTAAAATGGAGAACAAGCAAGGAGAGATGAGAATGGGGGAAAGGGAACCAAAAAAAAAAATCAGTCTTGACATTTTTCCATTCAGTCTTTTTCCATTCACCCTTTCCCAATCCCCCGCTTGCTTCAGTGGTTTTGTCTAACTTCAGGTCCAAGGAATGTGATGTAACTGTAATGGAGCGATTAAGAAGTTGCTTGTTTTAGCCTTTTGCACACATGCTTACATTGTGGGGGTTTGCTGTAATGTTTATCTGAATGGATGGAGACTGAAAGGACAAAGGGAGCAAAGATGAGAAAGACACAACAGACAAATAAGAGGGAGGAAGGCCCTCAGTCAGTCTTGTGATTTTTCTGTCATCGGCCTGTACTTTCATGTCTTTGTTCTTCCTTGTTTTTACTTTAAAGGTCTCTTAGGCTTGCGTGTGTGTGTATGACCATCTCTGTCCTTTTTCCATCTCGAGTATTTGGACAGCTGTGGCTGGCTGTGTGTATTACAGAGGTTGTGACCCTGACATCTTGTTTAATACCTGGCCCTCTGAGTCTAATTGATGGCCAGAGTCAACACCGTGGTCTGGAGTCGCTGGCTGTTCGTGAGCATAGGCAAATGTCTGGCTGTGAATAAATATTTCAGACTCATTTAAAACCTATAGCATATCCAAATATGTAGTGTTTGATGCATACTGTGCAGAATATACAGAACGTCTCCAAGGTTTAGTTTGGTGCTCTTTGAGATTCTTTTTCTGTCATCATGCCAATTAATTCACTAAATTACACTGGCGTTTTGGTTTTCTACTCCTAATACTTTACTCTGCTTAATTGTGTATTCTTCATCTTTAATCTCCGGGAATTTTAGTTGCATCTTAACCTTCTTTGATTGTTTTTTTTTCCAGGTTATTCCCTTTGTCTGGGTAAATCCTACTTCTTCCGGTTCAACCACCCCGAGGAGGCAAACAGAATGAAGAGCATGCTTCCACAAAAGAGCCCTGTGTCTGCGTTGGCCTACAACACAGGTAAACACAAACACACACGCCGACTCCCACAACACCACAACAGCAGGTCTAGTGAACCGCTGAACTGCACTTTTACAAACTGTTCTTTTTTTCTTTGTTCTACCTCTCTGCCTTTGTTCTGCCACATCATCATCTTTACAAAAAAAAAGAGACTCCTCAGTTTTCATCCTCACTGAACTGATTTTCACCCCGTTTTGACCTCTGGTCATTCATCAACTTTCCCCCCCCTGATTTGACATCACTCCCCGCAGAAATGTTACAAGTAAAGTAAAAAAATAATTAACTTGCTGAGCCTCAGTTGTCCTTTCTTAAATGTTATGTAAATGTAGAACAACCTAGATCTGTACACTGAGAAGAGAAGAATCAGGTTCAGCTCACATGCACTCAGCCTGACCAAGAGCATTGAGTTATAATAGCAGTATTCAAGTTTGCCATGGGAGAAAAAGAGACAACAGCTTTGTCTGGATGAGCGGAGACGCTCACTTTCCGAAACCTTGGTTTGGCATCACATATAATACTTCATTATATGCAATATTAGAGATGTTAAAATATGCATTAAATCCGAAATTTCCTTCGCTGAAAGAGAAATGGTTCAAATGGGGGCAGGTGTTTCTTTCAGAAATGTTCACACTTTTTCCAGAATGCACGCTCTGACCGTCACGCACGTTAAAACTTAAATTCAAAACATAATGGAATGTTTCTGTCATGTGGTGCCCCTCAATTACCATGGTGATGCAGCTGGACTCTCTTGTCTCTGTAGGGATTGATCTGGCCGTGAGCAAGGTGTGTGTGTGTGTTTGTGTGTGTGTGTGTGTGTGTGTGTGCACGATAATAACTTAAATCCTTGCTCTTGACATTCTTAGACAGACGGAATGCACCTTGGTCTCCTCAGGCTTTAAGGTTGTTTTCATTGAAGTGACTCGCAATCTCCCTCACACACACACACACACACACACACAAACACACACATTCTTGTACAGCAGTTTCAGTGAGGACATCTTACCCTATATGCCTAATCTTAATTTTTAATCTAACCCTATTCAAACCCTAACCCTAAAACCAAGTCTTAACCCTCAAAAAGCCATTTAACCAGCCATAATGTCCTTACAAAGATAGTTTTGAGTGAAAATCTGTCCTCACAGCCGACTACAGACATGCACATACTGCACACACACGCTACTTTTTATTATTATTATTGTTGTTATTAGGCTGCCAAATTTCTACACCGCTACCCTTCAGATAGCCAAGACTCCCACTCTGAAATGTGAACCTAAAAGTGAAGACTCTCACACAAAAAAGGAGTTGACCATGTACTCGCTGTACTTGGGATGGAGGAGAGCTGATGCAACCCAGACCTCCAGTATAAATCTGCCCATGTATGGACACAAACACCCTGCATTTGTGTCTGTGCGTGCATGTGTGTGTTTCTCGATCTTATGATGGCTTTCATTTTCTGCCCCATTGCTCTCCATGACGTGCACTTTTAGGTACTCTTTAATGTTCCTTCCAGTATAACTCTTCAAAGCGGCAGTAGTAGCTGTAATATTCACACTTCATCTTCAACATGCATACATTGCCAGCATACGCACACACACAGCACACACACACGCGTGTGTTTCTCTCAGGCGGAGCTACAGCTTTTGTGTGTGGCTGTTTAACACTGGGTGGTCTAAGTTTGAACATTGTAATAGCTCCTTTTCCACATAATACCACAGATGATTAAAAAAAGACATCAGGGCAGGTTCCTCCCACATGACTTTTCCCTACCTAAGTGTTTTTACCTCGCTTTTTTGATGACATGGTAATATTTCGGGAGTATAAACTGAGCTAGAGCTATCAATCAGATTCACGTCTGCTGAATTTAGGGATGTTATACAAAGTAAAAGGACATTTTTGGATCAGGTGTTGGTTGGTTATCTCCCAGCTAATTTAGGAGAGAGGAAGTAAGAAAATCCCTCAGTTGAGGTTTGGAAATGGACCCCCTCACCACCGACAACTTATTTTAAATAAAAGGCTGCAGAAAGGGTGGGGGGGCCCCTGGGAGTATTCCAAAATATTTTGTGGTCTCTTTCATTTCTCCAAATCCTATAGTAAAGAACTGAACCCTAGTTAAACTATTTGTCTTGGATCAGATGGATGGTTTCGTGCAAGAGTGTATTAGCTGTGTATGTGTTGATTTCTATTCTGGGGATTTGCTGCCAGTTGTGGATTGTTTGGTTTGAGTTTGCTCTGCCAAGGGCCTCAGACAAGAATAGCTGCAGCTTCAGGTACACATACAACTTTTGCTATTTTTCTCATCGTTCTGCCTCCGTTTGTGGTTCCTCGCTCCTCCCATTTTCCTTCGTCTCTCATTTTCTTTTTTTCCCCTGTCACTGATTTTTCTCTCTCTAAAAGTTCTAGATTAAATAGAGGGATGTTGTGTCCGTCTCTTTCTTTATACCCTCGTGTGGCTTGTCCTGTAGCCTTACATATGTTTTTCTTTTTGTATCTGCCATGTAATTTTTCTTCTTCTTTGTGTCTGTTTTATTTTATTTTCAATTTATCCCTCTGTTCTTCCCAGACTACCTGAAGTTTAGCAGCGACTACAGCTATGCAGTTGCAGGTGGCACCAGCAGTGCTAGGGGGATGCGTTCAGCCTCCGAACTTCGGGACTTGATGGACACCCTGCAGCGCAAGAAGATTGCACTGGAGAACAGCTTGAGAGCCAATGGGAATGCCAACCCCTCTTACTTCAGTGTAACTCAGGTTAGGCATCTTTTAGTTCTTGGTATGGTTTAATAACCTGCTTTCTGTCGCATGCCTTGCACGGCTTGTAAAGTCTGTGTGATATACCCTGGATGTTTGTTTTGAGCTAACCAGGGTTTATCCACTATCCTGGGCTCAACTACAGTGGAAACAAAAGATTTAGCCCTCAAATTAAATTTGCCAAAGCTCCGCCATTATTCTCTCTATTTTTCTGCCATTCTGCCTGCTTCTGTTATTTAAATAAAATTGAATGTGCAATACATATTACACTAAATGATTGCATGTATTTCTTAACTGCTGTTCTCTTTTCTATCTCTCAGTCTCCACCCACGACACCTGTCTCAAGTCCTACCACATCTTCATCAGCGTATCAGGAACAAGCAAGGCGATTCTATGGCACAGATCGTCCACCCCTCTCTTTGAAATCTGCTCCTCCACTTCCCCCGGGACGTCGATCCGACCCTTCCTCTTATCTCTCCTCCCGCACCTCAGTGGGCCGCAGCCAGGACAATTTCAGCATGAGCGATAACCGACGACTGCAGAACCAGAGCTCTTCTTCTTTGCTGTCCACGTGGAATGGTGGCGGCTCTTCATCTTCTGTCGCTGGAATGGAAAGCTCCCTCCATTCCCGTCCTCCCTCGTCATCGTCCCGCACTCCATCGGCAGGAGGCGCAGTCAGCATGCCCTCAAGCCCCCGCCTTGGTCGTCGTAGCTGTGGAAACCAAGAGCCATCACCAACTAGTCGGCCGAGAAAGTATTCGGCTGGCTCGCTGAACGGGCTGTTGGGAGGAGGGCACAGTCGCTCCCTGCCACGCCTCTGCCCCTCATCCTCTCCTCATGACAACAGCAACAGAGTGCTGACCTTGTCGACGCTGCCATCACGACGGTCTGATATTGGTGGAAGTTACAAATATAGCAAAGACAACTACAACAACAACAGCCAGGACACCAACCACAACTCGTATATCTCCACACAACAGGCCTGCAATAGGAATCAAATTCAGACCAATTCTCAGGGAGAAGGTGTTGTGTCCATCTCCCTCTCCTCCATGAAGAACTTGCCGTCTACCACCTCTGCCATCTCCGCTACAGCAGCACCTCCTGATGTGACCATCCCATCCAAAGGGGGCTCTTCTTCCCCCCGTGTGGCCAAAAAACTCAGCCTGACTTCCTCCAGCACCATCAGCCCCACAACTTCCATCTCTTCAGACACTGAATACTCTGCCAGCAATGGAGTCATACAAGACTACAATTTGGTTGACAAGGAGAGGCGAGGGGCAGATCTTGAATTCACTGGTACCCAAGGTCTTGGAGAGAGGAGGTCGTCATTTGGGAAGGCAGGGCTGGAACCTCGGATGGGATTTGGTGACAGGAGGTCCTCATTTGGAAAGGCAGGGGTGACTCCACCAGGTGGGTTCAGGGAAAGAAGGGGAAGTATCAGCTCACTGAGTGGGAAGGAAGAACTGACTGACTACCACCACCGTCAAAAAGAAGAGAGGCTGCGAGAGCAGGAGGTGGAGAGACTGGTGAGTAGGAGTGTGCACTTGCTGTTTGTCTGTCTCTGTCTATACAGAAGCATATTTTATTTCTAATCAAATGATATTCTACGAATTCTACAAATCAGTAGTTGCGAACTATGGTTTTTACTCAACTACGCCATTTAATTGCACTACTGTCTTTGTCCCAGTATACAAACATTAGCAGGGAATGAGTTTATTGAATGAAGTGTGTTTGACGTCACTGACCAAAAACAACTTTAGTTGGTGGTTTACTTTATTCTGTGTCTTTCTACTAACTATTAACTCTCAAATATTTCCTTCTTGGAGCTGGCAAAGCATACATTTGGTCCCCCCATTAGTCCAAAAACTCACTAATCTGGACTTTGTCATGTTTTTCTCGCTGTTTTCTGTTGTTTACCGGCTTCTTCTATTATTTCTGGGTCAAAGTCTGAGGGCAGGCAGTGTGGAGCATACCCGGAGTGCCTAGGCCAACTTTGTCTGACTTTGATAAATTCAATTTAGCACAATGTCAGTCTAACATGTATTTTAAAAGTCCAGTTTTAGTCGAAATATATTGACTTTTTTCTCTCTTTTTTTGTAATGCCATGTAAACATACTGACTGTCAGTTTGCAGCATTGAAGATTACTGATAGGAGATAGGAATATATGTTTTGTTTTGCAGTGTTGGCAAGACATACAAGAAAAGGAATGCATGTCGGAATACCTCCCTTCATCGCTGATCTCCTTCTTGTCCTCTCAAACATACTCTCCCAGGGAGCTTAACACACACACACACACACAGTGAGGTTTACCACTCACACAGATGCCTTTGCTACCCGACTGATTCTAACAGGACTATTCTTAACCTTGTGCTTGGATTGTGCTCTTGTGTGTGTTTGCGTGTACGTAGTGTGTGTTTATGTCAGTCATCTGGAAAACCGCCCAGTGTGGTTCGGTCCACTGAAGAGCCACGGAACACATCAGTCAGCTGTTGGTTAGTGACATTTAGGAAGATTAGAGAGCAGGGTTTTCAAGTAGCAGGTGGATAAATATACAGCTGCTCAACATACTGTATAATAACAAGTGGGCTCATAATTCTGCTTTCCCCCTCTATGGATAACGTGTGTCCCTCTCACTTTCACACAGAAAGAGAGAGTCATACAAGTTAGTAAGTGAACAGTGTGTTCTCCTTAAATTGTGGACAACCCAACCATTGTACAAACACAGTGGTTTTCAGCTTACCTCCAGTTACTGTATGTTATACTTAAAAATCAAGATGGAATTTTATGGACCCATTTCTCCTGCTTGGATCCCAGAGCCTTTTGCTCCCTTTGCCTGGTATCATGAAAGAAAATGAATTTAGCCCCACATTACGGCATTTTTTCTGGTTTGATGAAATGTGATCCTGTCAGACACATTTAAATCTAAACGCCAAGTAACATGTCTTTTATTTAGAAATTATTACTGCACATGTTTGAAGAGCAGGTTCAAAATTACTCAAATCAGTTTCAAGCAGGATTAGTAAGTCTAATTCTCAAGCACTACCTGCCCTCTAGTGGTAGTGCAGGGAACCTAATGTGAAAGACCAAAACATGGTTACATGTTGGCTTTTAGCCATATGATAATTAGCCATCGAGAGCTGCTTGTCTTGGTTATGCACGTTTTGATTCACAAAGCTATTAATAACAGTGTGGTTGTGTTTAGTAAGGGTCATTGACAAGTTAATAAGACAAATAAAGGAACGTGAATCAGGGGAAGGAGATTAATGGTTCGACAGCTACTCAAGGTAGGGGAAAAGGAAGACTTTCATATTTATCTGAAAAGCAAAATAGAATTTTCTCAGACGGAACAAAACACCAGCTCATATTGTATTTGCCAACTCGCTCCCTGTCTTCTGTCCATTTTGTCCTTCTTTTCATCTTTTTATAGGAGTCCTTGTTCTCCGTCTGTCCCTCTCTAGTTGACAGCTGATTACTATAAGGGTTCCACAGAGGCTTGTGGCCATTAGAATAGAGCAAGGTGACAAACTGACACTTGTCTAAGCTCCTGGTTCACATTACGCACTTGTTCACACCTGGCTGTATGCATGCAAAAGTAATGTACATTATTAAGACTTAAGAAATGATACAAAAAACATTTTGAATTATATATTATAATCTCCTCCATAATGTCATAATAATAAATATATAATGCACATGTAGTGCTGTTATTCTTTTAAGCCTCTCTAAACAAACACTTGTCTCCATCAAGTCTTCCATTGTCCAAACTTCACCTGGTTCAGATTCCTTTTAAGTACAATTCCCTGGAAAGTGTCCTGTGTTATGAGTGGCAGTACACACATTCCCATGTTATGAGTCATGGCTTGTTGAAGTGTTCTATTTGACAGCTGTTCACCTCCTCATTAGCTCACTCACCCTCTCTATCTCACACACACACACATATCCTAGTCATGTGTTCCATTTTTTCTGCCTCCCTCTTTCCCTCTCTAATATTACTTAAAAAGGCTCCCACCGGAGAAGTTACTGCTGAAGCTACAACAGGATATATTGACTCTGCAGTTCATGTAGCTTCTCATATGTCTGTGTTAAAGCAGGCAGAACCTGGTGAAAGGGTAAAAGGAAATATAGCTCCTGGAGTTCCTGTTAAGAGGAATTAGACTTTGAGAGCATGTGAATAGTGTAGAAAATTAGATGCAAATCATGCACTAGAAATGATATTGCTCAGTTTTGGACTAAACAAGGACAAACTTCTGCAATGCTTCTCCAGGTAACCTGAGCATTCATTTTTATAATGGATATTGCTATAAAGTTTTGTAGAGCTTTTGGGAGTCGGTTTGGTGTTCAGCAGTTAACATCACAACTCTAATAGAAATGCATTTTTACTGTACAAAAAGTAATGTAAGGCTACAGTGTTTTTTTTTTTATTGTGTCATGAACTAAAATGAGAATGAGCTGCAGTTACCAGATCTGTGTACAATCTAACTCCTGTGTGTTTATCTCAGGAGCGACAGCGGCTCGAGACCATATTGTCTCTGTGTTCAGAGCTGGGCCAGGCTGACAGGGATGGAGGTGCCACGACAACAAGTCCCACTTCAGCAGTGGCAGATCTCCGTAAAATCAACCAGGAGCTGGAGAAGCTCCAAGTGAACAACGATGACGACGACGCGCCTTCTGTCTTTTCTGACTGTTCATCTGTCATTGAAACCACTGGAAATGGACGCATCGCCTCTCCTCTGTCAGAGAATGGCTTCTACGATGATGAACTACAGTTACGACAGAGGCGCAGGAGCGGTCACCGAGACAATCGGGCAGAATCTCCCACTGTCAGCTTGCGAAGCTTTGCCCCCTCACCTTCTCCACGTACACAGAGAACCAATGAGGTAAATAGCGAAATAGGACGTCTGTCGACGAAAGTAGAATGCTAGTGTCTGAAACGCTTCCTGTGTGCACATGAAGTACACCTAATAATATCACATATTTTAGTGGATGTCGAGCATTACATTTGATGTCTTGATATCTGAATTAATTCTGCCATATAGATTTATTGTTAGGATTTTTTTGTGGGATTATCCTACTCATAAACCCAAACTGCAACTGAATGTTAGTGAACAGAACTGAAACTGTCAGTAATTGTAACTATTCGGTCATTCGGTGGTGATTGGAGGTAGACTTCAAGAGTAACTTCATTGACTTTGGTCATCTTAATCCGATTAATCAGCATTAATTGACAGAAACACCACGTTGACAATGGTCGGTCCTTTTTAACACTCATATTTACAGAACATTTATTAAATTAGAGCAGGCAAAGTATTGTTTTCTTGGTTTTTAGCTCTGCAATGAGCATGAATATTGGTATGATTGTGAATATTGATGGTGGTGATAATAGTTAACCCAATAATGGTTCAGAGAGTTTTGACAACATATTTACACTGGTAAAATCTGTGTTGATGCAGGCTCTAGAGGATGCAATTCAGCACTGCAGACAGGATTCGAGACCTTCAGAGGAGGAGGTGAGGCAAGTAAAGGAGGAGAGGATCGAGGTGCTGAACAACATGGAGGAGCTGGAGAGAAAAATCAAGGAGCTGGACAACCAAATAGACGAATCTGCACGAGAGGTAGAGCAGGACAACACAAGGATTTTGTGTTATTTAAGTTAATTACACTGATTTGTTTTTAGGTGAAATATTTATTTCTGTATCAAAAAATCGTTTTACTAACAGTAAAAATAAACAAAGACTTTGTGTTTATCTAAGGTGGAGGTTGAACGAGCCCTTGTGGAGGCTGAGCAGGAGTCAGAGGTAGCTGCTCTCCAGCAGGAAAAAGAAGCCCTGGAAGCACTCCACAACAAGATGACTGAACTAGAGACCAAGTCCCAACAGGAAAAGGAAAAGGTATAAAGGCTATGCTCTGTTAAAGAACAACTTAGAGTTAGGATTAATGAGGATGATCCAAAAAGCTGGCTGGGTCAAAACTAATGAGTTTTCTGCACTCTACAATTTAAAAAATAAAAAATTTAGCTTCTGAGTTAATGGAGAGGAAATACAGAGTATAAAAAGTAGAGGATAACGTTTTTAAAACCCCTCGTAACATGCGCTTGAATCGGCTGCCCAAGATTGTGTGTGTGTGTGTGTGTGTGTGTGTGTGAGTGTGTCTACGTGCTCTTACATGTGCTACTCCAAGACCCTCAAACATTTAGGGGTCATGTGACTGACTGATAGGTGTTAATCCTTCTCATGCTGTCTCAGTTCCAAATATATATCTGTTAATGCTACCCAGAGTATTACAGTCCCAAGCGATCCCATCTTACACACACATGCATCCGTATCCATCTGCATTTAAAGAGGTTTTCAAAATCCGTCAGTTTTAAAGAAATGAGCTCTGTTTTGTTGTGATAATGCTATTTTCTCAGTGTTCACACAATAACAACATGTGGTAAACTGAATGAATAGGACGCAGTTTGTTCAAAAATGAAATCTGGGAAGGAATAGGCCGGGTGTAAAACAAGTGATGGATTATTTTCCAGAAGGACAACCAGTGATCAGTCAGTGTGTGGACAGAAGCCACTTTGAGTAGAAGGCATATTACAGACCCAGCAGCATCTAAAGGACTTTGAGGGCATGAGGGGAAAATAGTTCTCTTGTCCAATGAAAGAAAGACTCACTGTTTAGCAAACACCAGTCACTACTCATCATGTGGCTTACATCCATCCCACCCACATGCCATATGGAGAACCCGAAAGATTTCAGAATTTTAATACATTGACAAAACCTTCCAAAAGCATGTTTCCACTGTGTTGCTGATAATTGGGTTTTCACCGACAGACAGAAATAGAAATGAACAAATTCTTGGCAAAATTTTGTGAAAAGTAACTACCTTCTGAAGCCACTGTGTGTACACGTGTGCTGGCACCCGCTGGATGTCACGATTACAAGTGAGACAAAAGAAAATAGAGACAGAACGATTTCATAGACTCGCCTTCTCGCGAATGTTCCAAACTTCTGTTGAAGATGAGGTGCAGTTGAGTGCTCCTGGGGCGTGTGAGTGTCTGTGTGTACAAATGCGTTGTATTCATAGAGAGGACTATTAATATGTTAATTTACCTTTTGCTGATACATCCCTTACATCCATCCTCGCCTTTCTCACCACCAGTCCTCACCCTCAGTCATTTTCATTCAAACAAGCGAGGAAAAATGTGCAGGAGAGAGAATTAATGACACATTGCTTACTAGTCTGTGTAGCTTCTCATTCATCATTTCATTCATAGTTCTCCAAATGTCACTGAATCAGGCAACTGATCCTCTTTTTTATCCTCTTGGATAAAATGTCTTCAAGACGAACTACAATGACATTTGGACATTTTATTCAACCCCTTGCACCTCTTCATTTCTGTTAGATTTTTTTTCTTCAGCTTTCCTCTTCCTCCCCTCCCTCTTATCTCATATTGCTGACCTGGTCGTCATAGTAATTAACTGTGGCTCCCCCAGTCCAACTAACTTGCCATCCTCTCTATGTTGTGTGTATGTGTGTGTATGTCTTTGTATTTATGTGTACATAAAAACATGTACATGGTACATGTGTCGTCGTGTGGGCTTGTGTGTGTGTGTGTTTGTGTGCGCGTTTTTGTGTATGTTCATGTGTTGTACACCAGGCGTGTGAATTGCTGCAGGCAGAGAGGGGCAGAGTAGAGAGGTTGGCTCAGATTGTGTGTGAGCAGCGCTCCCAGCTGGACAGCTGCCCTGAGGCCACCAAGGAGCCCCTGCAGGAGCAGCTAGCCAGGGTCAGTACACACTCAACACCTCACGCACACAAGCACAGGATGATACCCTGGGCTCCAAACGTCTGAGACCCAGTGGATCTCAGACTTTGGGGTGTGTGAACCTGTGGATCCATGCAAGGAAAACACAACACATAGGGCAGCATGAAACCAAGCTTACGGAACATAAGCAGCAAAGGAAGCAGCTGTGTATGCCTACAATGCATTCGCATGTGCACATTATGCATACAGTTTTTATACTCAAATATTTAATTTATTTTGTGTATGAGCAGGTGTTCACATGGCCAGACTCGCATGAACTGAGAGTCGTATGACGCTTGCGGACTTGAAAATGCCTACATTTTCTTTTCTCTGCGAACTTGCTCTCCACCTCCACCACTCATCTTTAACTGGTATAATTATTCTCTATGTCTAACCCTTTAGGTTTCTGTGTCTACTCATATCTATGTGTCTTCAGAGGGGTTGATTCTGTGAGAGTGTTTGGTGTCTGAAGGGTCAGGCTTCGAAGAGCTGTTACAGAAATAGAAACGGACATGTTAATATTTAGTTCATGGCTTCACTAGTTTTTTGACATATACCTGATTTCTTAAAGGTGACAGCACTTTGTGGCTCTCTGCATTGAGTGGGAAATGCTTGTGGTGTGTTACATTTTGCATGACGGCGCTATAAAAACATCGGTCTTGTAGTCTGCATGGAAAATAAAGCATCTGTGAGACTGGTTCCTTTTGTCAACATATTAAGGGATGAGAAGGTGCTTCTATGAATGACGACTGCTTCCCATTTTCTATTTGTTTCAAAGCTGTTGGAAAAAGACAAACATAATGTTACAGGGCAATTTGTTGACAATTGACCTAATTTGCATACACCCTTTAATATAGAAGTATCATATACAGGAGGTTCTGTGTGTCACATGCATCCCCTTGTGTTGCTTGTTCACCCGTGCATTGTGATTTTGCTTGTGTCTGTCAGGACTGCGAGGTGCTCGAGGCAGAGACGAAGCGTTTTGAGGACCTGGAGTTTCAGCAGCTGGAGCGAGAGAGCCGACTGGACGAGGATAAGGAAACACACACACAGCAACTTCTGCGGGAGATCGCCGATTACCAGCGCAGCACAGTCACACGCAAGGTAGCTGCTTCAAAGAAAACTGAATCAATTCAATATATAATATTTGTATTTTATGCAGTCTTTTTCTTAATATATGTGTGTGTAACAAGCTCGTCTTCCTTTTTGGAAACTTCAGGAGCGACTATTAACTCTGAGGAAGCAGGGAACACAGATTACCCAGCAAGCTCAGCGAGAAAAGGAAAGCTTCGTTAAGGAGAGGAGCAACCTTGAATCGATGCTGCAAAGGGTTATTTAATATTTTTTCTAAATAATCATAAAAGACCAACAGCAAAATGTTGTTTTTGTTTTAAATGATCTCTTTCATTTCCATTTTTTTCCTTTTTCTGTTAGGAAAAAGAAAAACTTGCGACACTGGATGGAAAATATGCCGACCTCACCGGCAGCCGGGGTTTCACGCTGAGGGAGGTAGGTTTACGTGACAGCTGACGGACGAGAAAATGACAACTGTGCTCTTCTTTGAACTTTTTAAAAAATGGACATGATCCACTCATTATTTTTAATGACTGGGCCTTCCTTCTGTCCCTGCTGGATTCAGCCTGCATGTCAGGTTATAAGGTCTTTTTCCCTTGACCCTTTGCCACAATTTTTTCTCCTCCGACTAACCTCCTTTCTTCTATTTGTAGAACAAACCTATTACATTTTGTATTTGTTTCCCTAATTGTTTTGCTTGTCCAGATTGACTGTTTAAATCTTTTGGGATGTCCCTGATCTCAAGCCAACTCTTTTCACATTGTGTAGTGGCCTGTAGGTTCCCATATATTCATAATAATATCAAATGTTGATTAAATAACCTGTCGTAGATGTATGTATATTTTTATTAGCCTGTTCATCTAAATACTGAAGTTCATGGTTAATAATTGATATTTTTAAACTTAAATTGTTAATATGTGATATGTGTGAATGTCAAGAGCTTGCTTAAATTTAGACCTGCCATCAATTTTTGCACAGAATCAGTTCAGTGCAAATGTAGAGTCTTTCCCCTCTGTGTTCAAATACTGTAACTGCAACATATTCAGGCTGAGGAGGTCAAATCACTTTATATATTTCCAGTCATTAAACTTAAATCTGGATTGGGCCAAATCCATAATCCTTGGGATTTTATTGGGACATCTGCTTCTGTTTTTCCTCTTCTTTCAGTTGCTTACTTTTTTCCTCCACCTTTTGTTTTCTTGTTGAAACTTCACGTCCATGCAATGAAAAGTTTTGAATGAAAGCACGAATGAAAGCAATGACATTTGAGAATAATTCCATGGTTTCTCTGCACAGCATACACTGACTCACAATAATCCCGTGGACATCTTGTTAGAACGATAATTGTCTTGTTTACTTCACCTAATCATTGTTAACTGTACTGTGTCTAAATAACTTGTTTTGTTGTGTTTTACCTGGAAACTAAAATTGCCACAGAAGCATCATTCTAACAACTAATTGCTGTAACATATTAATATGGCAGACTCACTTCATGCTATACCTCACCCCTTTTTCTCTCCTCCGTTTCTCCATGATACTTTCCAGGGCTATGTCACAGTCAGTGAAATCAATGAGCTTTACTCGCATCGTAAGGGGGACCCTAAGTCCGCCCCTGCTCTGACCAATGCCGCCCCTGAGTCCGAGGCAAACCCCTCCCCTGATGACGATACCACGAAGCCACAGGAGGATGAGGTGTGTGTAGTGGTGCAAAGGTTCCTGGTGTCTTGTTTAATACACAGACTTCAGATGATGCACAGTGTGTATGAAAGTGTTCTTCTCCCTATTTTCCCTTCTCTCTTTTTTACTAATTCCGCCTTCTGACATTTTCCTTTCTTCTTTTTTAAGCTCTATTATTCTTCCTCACCTGCCGACTGTGCTTCCTCTTCCTCCTCTCATCTATATCCCTGCCCCCTCCCCAAAACCCCCTCTGTGCATTGGCCAGAGAACATGGTGTCATACCGTGACCCCTCTCCCCTCCCTGACTCTCCCCCACCTCCTCTTCCTCTCAAAAAGCACCATCAGCATCTCAGGCAGGTAATGTAAATGGTCATTGGTAATTAAAGTGTCAATGGTTAAATTAGTTTTTAGTATGAAATTAAGACAAACAAGGTATTACTAATCACATTAAAGTCACAATGACAGTGGCAAAAGATTAGATTTAGATATTTTTCTTGTATATATATATGAAGTTGTCATCTATTCAAAAATGAATTTCCCTGGCCTTCACCTTGCTATATCAAGTTTCTCTACCACCAGAGGGCACCAAAGTAAGACATCTTATAAACCACTCACAGGCAGGGACTTGAAATGATTACTCTAACTTTATAAAGTAGGACCATGTCAAATGACTTAAAATTATTTTGAATCTCATTAATTATTCTATTGATTTAACTAACTTAGTTTTTTTTGTGTGTGTGTTTGCGTGTGTGATCTCTTCTTGACCAGCATTTCCGTTTGCTGGAGGAGAAGAGGAGGTCTGAAAGAGAAGGTGGTTCCCATCTAAGTGACACATTACCCAGGAAGAGAACCGCTCCCAACATGACGCGCCAGTTCACGTGCGCGACACTCGGACGCAATTTCCCGTCCAAGGTACATGCGTGTAAACAAGTCTGTATGCATGAACGAGACAAATAAAGAGAGAAGATAGGAATGGTCACAGTTTGGGGTCACTAAATTGTCACTAAGTGTTTGAAAACAGTGTAATAATTGTCATTTATCGTGATTTAAATGAAGTTCTACTGTTAACTGTGTCTCTTCTGGATTCTTCACAGTCCCATCCACCACTGGTACAGAGCACAAGTTGTGGTAGCATTCTTCCAAGAATCTTCTCATTGTCCAGCAAGGAAACTGAATCTCGGTCTTTGCATAAAGGTACACACACACACACATTAGCTCACCCATCCACAAACCCCCTTGGAAACCAAGAATAAGGTTAAAGATAGTACATGGAGGTGGATTAAGTACATGTAACACCACTGTCAGTTTTCTCACTTTATTGTTCCTCCCTCTCTCGCCCCCTAACAACCACAACTGTGGGTTTGTGACATGAAAATGTACCTTATATGGTCACAATATCCCTGAGAGAGGTTTCATGTGTGGGAGTGCACATCATTGTGTTTTGTTTATCTTGTCGGTGAAGATTTGGAGGAATGTGAGTGGAGGAGAGCTGGTCCATCAGGGGACATACTAGAGTATTGTTTACAACAGCAGTGTGATTATTCGGTGGAGGCTTGAAGAACATTTTCTTTGTGCTATGTTGTGTGTGAACATTTCGACTTGTTATATCAAGTGATGGATGTCTTATGTATTCATTGTGTTCACAGTTTATCGTTGGCAAAAAGTCAATTTCTGAGTGGAGTCGTTCACATTTCCGACCACCGGTCATTTCCCATCATTAAATATTCTGCTCTTCACTCACCACTCCGATCATTATTCCCACTGTTTGCAGACGTTTGAGTTTACAGCTGAAAGATTAAAAAGACGACCAGTTACGCCACGGACCTTTCGCTTTATTATAAACTATACAAGTTTAATATGTAAACGTTCTTGGTATTTTAATAAAAATTATATTTACATAGCATTCCGAGCATCCACCTTTTTAATCTGTTCCAGATTTTGAGACAGAAAAACACAAGTTGGTGGTCTGGAATATTTTTAGGTTCTGTTGTGTTTTTGCCTGATGTTGGCACAGTCCCTCAGTGCCTTTGGTCCCTTGACCTGGCTCATCAGATGGGTGGGTCTGCTGCATGTGGAAGATAGCATCAGTTTTTTAGTTTGCTTCTTCCTGTACCCAGAGTCTCTGTCTGAGTGTTATAATTGTGTCACTATTCTCTCCCTCTAGTCCAGAGGATGTCTCATCTTCCTTCCAGAATACTTTAGACTGTCAAAATTACACGTAGCGCCACATTTATTTGCTAGCCCTATTCTGTGGACACAGAAAAGTGTGTGGATTTTACTTTCCTCTGAATGTAAAAGAGCGTGCTTCACGGTGGCGGGTCATTTTGATTCAGAATTGAAGCTGTCTGGGCAAACTGTTGTCACAGAAGAAGTGACAGAGACAGGTAGATGAGCGGGGATATTGTAACTAATTTGAGTTGCTACTGAACATACTGCTCTTTTTTTATTATTCATTTGTTTGCATTTGTGTTTTCAGGTCAGCCTGGCTCTCGAGCAGCTTCCCAGACAAATGTCTACCTCGATGCCTATGGGTACCGTGACAACCAGGCATTTGACACAATGAGTGTGGACAGTACGGACTCCATTGAAACTAGCATCTCTGCCTGCTCTCCTGACAATGTCTCCAGGTAAGTGTGTGTCACTGGCATGTGTTATTATGGGAATAATTAAGCCTGTTGGTGGTATGTTTTTCTGCTTTTAAGTGTAAAATGTGATGATTTGATATCAGGGCTTTGAGAAAACTGTCAGTCTAAGAAAGAATGACATGTTAGCTTAAATATAACACAAGACATACAGAAAATGTTCAAATCAAAAACACCAAAATGTCCCCTTGTGTTCATAATATGAAACACTGACTATATAAAAGGGAATTGGCGACAGTGACAAAAACAGAAAAGAAAAGTGAGCCAAAACTGATTTAATGTAAAAAATGTGTAGAGTTTTCCCGCCTTTCATGGACCCTCTTAGGAATTGTTGAACTGCGTGTGTTGTGAGTTGAAGGGAAGTCTTGATTAGTTGTTCAGGGTCAGGTTACACATGACAGAAAACATGAAGACTGAGCGTGTGTGTGTGCATGCTGAGTGAATGTGATTCCTCAGTCAACCCCCTCAGGTTCAGATGAACCAGTATTCGTATGGAGGTACATTTGGGGGTTCAGTCCGTTTGGACTAAAACCATGTGTGCATGCTTTCCCTCTCTCCCATTTTTACAGTGGTAGCATCTGTCTTTTTTTTTCCTCCCCTTCTTTTGTTTCTTGCAATGGTATGGTCTTGCCTCTGCACATAGATTTTGCAAAGTCCTAAATCACTTGCAGATTGATCTGCCCGCTTTTTTTGAGTTTTCCCTGCATCTGTGATTCTCTGTATGGCTTCAGCTGGATTTGGCTGTACCTGCTTGCGTTGGACTGGATGATGTGTGGTGTAACGTGGATCAGTGCTGTTTTACGATAGAACTGGATTATTTTTTTTCTCATCTTGTCCGGGATGTGTCCCATTTTGTGGAGGTACAAGTGTTGGAGCAAGATAAAGTTCTTTTTAACTAATCCAAACACTTGAGTTGATGTGGGTTAGTCTGCAGTGATGATGAGTGCGATTCCCTCTCATCGAATGAGGTAAGAGAAAGACAAGGGAATGGGAGAAAGTAAAGGTTGAATGTTACAGGAATGTTGCAGTAAGGGACAGTAATTACAAAAAAGCATGTGTTGTGTTAGATTAGTTGAAGAATAAATGCAAAGTACTGGGCTAAAATAGCTGTCAAGGGCTGATTTATTTGTCTTTTTGTTGAGTCACTATTATTATTACATTAATGTTATAAAATGTGCTTTCAAAAAATGTTCTGTATTGTTAACTCTGGTTCTCAATAATTTGTTTAGACTCCAATATCCACCACTGATTAAAGTGTGTTGCGATATCATCAGAGATTTGTTGTATATTTTCCTTTGGTACCAGAAAAGAGAGAATTTTTGTGTTTAGAATTACAGGGGGAGTTAAAAACAAACAAACAAATAGTTTAATGGCACAAAAACACGCACAAATCCTTTTCGTTTGAGGTAAGCTGAGAATCCATGTCATGTGCAGATCATCTGGAGACAGTCAGCAGACGATCGTCTCGACTAAAGACAGACATTGAAGATCTGTGGTGAGATGGAAAGAGAAAAGAGGCCTTCTATTCTTAGAACCCCTTAACATCAAGGCTTCCTTTCCAAATGGATTTCCTTATTGATTCAGCACACATGCCTGATAAATCAATAATTATGAGAATGCTTTTTCATTTAGACAGTAATTTAACACACTATCCCCCCGGACTGTGTTTATTTTCTGTATATTCCCACAATCTAAGTAGGTTTACACATTTGCTACAAACAAAACTACTTGCTGCATATTTGTATGTTGTGTACTGTAACATGTGAAGGGAAAAAAAGACAAAAAGTTTGGAGATTCAGTTTGTCGTGTCCACTGCAGCTCGAGTAGGTTTTATTCATTAAATTGATTGCAGTGTAGCATGAAAAAGTCGACATGCTGTTTGATCGTGACTGTGCACCAGGTGGTGGTTTTTACAGGGAAAAAAAAAAAAGATCCTTGTGTTTTTGTTCCTGATGTGTGTCATATGTGTTTCTCTGCTCCAGTGCCAGTACATCAAACGTGGCCAAGCTCGAGGAGATGGAGCGTATGCTGAGAGAAGCTCAGGCAGAAAAGAACCGCCTTCTCGAGTACAAGGTCACTATGAGTTAAACAATATTAATCCTCTGCCTCTGTTCATGGTAGAGACGGGCCTGATATAGGCTGTAGACAGTTTTTCCCCCCAAAAATGATACTAGGGGACACAACTGAAACTAAATTCCAAGCTGAAGTAGCATGTAATTAAATTATTCTCCAGGAGCAAGAGATGGAAATGCGAAAGCAGGCGCTGGAGGAGGAGAGGAAAAGGAGGGAGGACCTGGAGAAACGGCTACAGGAGGAGACGAGCAGACGCCAAAAACTCATCGACCGGGAGGTGAAACTGCGAGAGAAACAAAGGGCACAGGTAAGAGAAGTGCTCCACTCTAAAGTCTTTCATTTTGAATTTGAATGAACATCTGGTTTGTTTTGATAAAGCAGATGCATCTGTGTGGTTTCAATGAATTGTATATTATCATTATTTGAAACCTTTCCTTCTTAACAATCCCGTCCACTCTTGCCCCCCCAGTCTCGGCCTCTAACACGGTACTTACCAGTGAGGAAGGACGATTTCGACCTGCGGGCTCACATTGAGTCAGCGGGCCACAGTGCAGACACGTGCTTCCACTTGTCCATCTCCGAAAAGACCTGCAGAGGCTACTTGGTCAAGATGGGAGGCAAAATCAAAACCTGGAAGAAACGCTGGTTTGTCTTTGACCGCAACAGACGCACACTCTCCTACTACGCAGGTAGGACAGAAGACGCATTCACACTGTGCATTTTGTACCCAAATAAAAACACAGTTACTGATTCAAATACACAGACGAGATTGTGTGCTGTGTCTTCAGAGATTTCCTTTCAGTAGTTTGCTTTTAGCTCTGATGTGTTTATGATTTAAGGGAAACCTACTGTTCATGTTGCATCACAATGACAAGAAACATGAATAATTTAGGAGGCACTTTATCATATGTGTATTGTCAAATAATTTTTTTTAAATACATCATAGGTGGTGTACAATGTTTTCACTTTGTCTTATAGGTTATGTTTTCTGAGTAATCTTGAAGCTGAATGAAATAAGTATGTATTTTGTCTTTCCCTACTTTCCCTATGTTCTGCAGATAAGCATGAAGTCAAACTGAAAGGAGTCATCTATTTTCAAGCCATTGAAGAAGTATATTATGATCACTTGAAGAATGCACATAAGGTATGTGTATGGAATTCCTGTCTTAAGTATATTTAATTGTAACATCTTTCTCAGCTACGCTTATTTCTTAACTCCTTACTTCATTTTGGTGTCTTCTTCCTTCAGAGTCCAAACCCATCCTTGACCTTCAGTGTTAAGACTCATGACAGAGTCTACTACATGGTTGCACCCTCTCCCGAGGCCATGAGGATCTGGATGGATGTCATTGTCACGGGTGCTGAGGGATACACACAGTTCATGGTGTAGTGGCGGTGTTATGGGTGGCAGGATTTGCCAATCTATTCCTTTTTTTTTCTATAAATGGACTTTTGAAACATCTGAATGGATGATGATGATATTGTTGTCTTCTATGCTGAATCATGAGCACAGTTCCTGTTGAGACCGCTGCCTTTAGTTAAAACTAAAGATATCAACATAGCGTTTTATCTGTGTCGTTTGCAGAATGGGCGGGGTTTTCCAATTTTATGTGGACCATTCCATGTGAATTAGTAAGCTGATGATGTATTTGATGGTAATTCTGACAATGTAATGCAATCGGGTCAAAACGAAGACATGAAGTTCAGGAAATTGGTGCTAGGGTGCGCTGCGGTGCTCGGTTGTATCTCAAGGATTTGTTTAGTGTGACTTTTACGATTGAAATGTTGACCTGCGTTTATGACGATATGAGCTCACTGTAACCCCCCATTTTTTTATTTTATCTAGTTTGAGTTCTATATTATGTCCACATATAAACATCTCAGTATTAACATCGTTCAGTCATGGAAAAATGTGTAAAGGGTTTTAATGTGAGATTTTTACTGTCATTTTTTTTATTCCATTCTACATGTACTATATATAATGCATATAAACTGAGTCATGGTAGTTGAGTTGATGTATATGTATCATTACTGTGGAATTTTCAGATCAGAATTTATATCACATAACCTTATTGTATCTCTTCATTTTATACATATATATACAGTATATTTACACAAATATTCTCAAACTTAAGCAGTGCCTGTTTTATATGCGTATATCATTTACTTTGAGCCTCTAATGAATCTCCAAGGTGCTATTCTTAGAGCGTTAGTAACACCTCTAATCCATGCCACAGCATATTTACCTTGGGATATAATGATACACATGATGTTTTAGTTCAGTCAGTCATTAAAGATGGATTAGATGCATCATTATTATTAACCGTGTCAACACAGGCTCAGAAACGAAGCTGAAACAATTTGACAGTTAAAGCAGAGGATTTATTTGTGATATATGTACATTTTGTTGTAGTTAAATGTAAAAGTAGTTACACAAGACTTAATTATTATCCATTAACTACTAAAGACTCCAGCCTGTGCCTTTTTTTTTATTGTCATATTTTGTACTTTATCATGTGAATTGTCTATATTTTTAAGAGCTCCTTGTAATTTTACACTTCAAATACCAAACTGTGAGAAATGACACAGAAATGGTCTTTGCTAAAACAGTCTTTTTTTCTCGTGTCGCTTAGACACAATCTATGGTACAATCTGTGCATTGAGACAGATTATTGTGCTGCTTTGACTCATTAGCTTTCGATGCGTTGATGTTTTTCTCGTTTTACTGTTTCTCATTGATCACTAAAGCTGCTTCAATCATACTGCATAAGAAAAAAGGTCTGTTTTCTGATCGGTGCATTTATCATCTTTTTCTTTCGTCTTACCGACCAAAGCGCATGTTCATGCGGTGCAATATATAGACTACATTATATTTAAAAGGTATTCCGCGCTACTCATTCTGTTATATTGCAGCGTTATGCTAAAAGAAATGTTAAATTAATTTCCCCCTATCCGTCTATTATTAACAGGTTACACCGTGCAACACAGCAAAAAACTGAGTTTTAGAAATGTATGCAATATTAAAATGAACAAACTGTGCTAATTGTAATTATTTTATGCTGATCATATTATACTGTATTTATGCCATTACCCGTGCATGCATTTTTTGTATTTCTACATGAATAATAAAATGTATGTATCTCTTTTTACATTGTCTACGTTTTAAGACGTCTGATTTTGAGCACACTGACAACATTTCATCACACAGAGATCTCCGTTTGCATTAAGCTTCTCCACAGTAATCAACAAATACCAATGTAACTCCTGTTATGGAAATCTGTGCATGTGATTTCTAACATCTGCTTAACATTTTTATACTAGTAATTAACCATTGTTTTCTGATTTTAGCCATCATTTTGATGTTGCACTGATTTGTAATACGGAGGAAAATTAAATTCTCACTCCCTGTTCCTGAAACTGGACATAATGAGAAATATCCACTCTTGACAGCAGAAGGCGCTGCTGCTCAGCAAAATGACATGGCCATTGCTTTAATGGTCCTCTTAATTAGTGGATGATTGATTACATGTGTGACTGGGCTGGCAGGTCAACATGGCATGACATTTGATTTAAAATAAGTCTTGAATGTAGCATTAAATAAAAATGTGTAATGAAATTCTAGGCCCATAAAAGAAGACCGTAGCTAAACGGAGTCATTTTAACAAAGTTAAAAGGTCACAGAATTACAGACAGCAATAATATTATTTAAAAACAATCTTCTATCAGTAATTATTCAAAATGTGTTCACTGAAAGGGAAGGGGGTTATAATTTAAGGCAAATATTTAATTCCAAAATTCTTAAGGCTGCACACTATGTCAGTTTGTGTGTGAACAGTTTGGTGGAGGAGCACAATGAATGTTGAAACATAAAACAGATAAACATGTACAACAATGTTGTTTTTCTTTCTCAGGTTGTCTTTGATTATCCTCTTGTGTCTTTGTTGTTGTTGAAACATGAAATATCTAAACAGAACATAACAAAAGTGGCTGATCTGACTATTGTGCCAAAATTCTGGGTTGCAAATCCAGAAATCCACTGCTGGCACTTTAAACTGGAGTTGCATGAGAATAGGTAGTAAATGGATATGTTGACCTTCACTTCCTTTCAACTGTGAGACCTGACCAACCAGTTTGTTACATACAACTAAAATGTTTACACGTTACACTGATATCATGCTGCACACAACAGTATAAATAAAATAAGCCCAACTACGTCGTTACTGTGCATAATGCCGTTCACGGCAGGTTTCTGTTGAACATACTGCCCGTCAGGAGTTGTGTTTACATGAGCTTGTTTAAATACCATAAAGTTAATGTTTTCCAGCAGTAGAGATGTTACATAGGGGACACAAAGGAGACAACTGACACTTTCAACGAGGGAAAACGTCCTGTTAAAATCTGTTTGGGGATGAACTAGTTCTCACTTAATCCGTTTGCAGTTGTGGACACTGGTGACCATGTGTGACATATAAAGAGACACCTTCTGCACAACTTTAAATCAGGTCACTGGTGACGTCGACCACATCCTTGTGCTCTAAATAAGATGCTTTGCTCATACAGTTTATAGGTGATGTAATTTTATATTGCACCCTCTGGTCATTTAATCTGTCATCTGCACTCTGGTAATGAGTCTAGGAGGACTCTGCACTGCAGGCCTTATCTGAAGAAGGACATGGACAATATCATCAGTGGCTTAACATAACAATAAAAGCTGGATGTGCTCTTGGATGTTTTCTAACACTGAATAAGAACCCAATAAGGATGTTGGCAGACTGTGATTACATATCTTGCATGTCAGGTGTCATAGGATGAGGTTTGTGTAAAGGCTTTAAGGGTATAGTTAAGGGATATATTTAACGGCATTAACAGATTTATTGATGATAAGTCTAGGGTTCAGTTTGCTGTAGTGGCTATCCCATCTGATTCACCCTGGATCAGTTCAGTCAACAAGCCTTGGCTATAAATAGGCTCGGACCACTTTTGTGTGCGTGCCTGCGTGCGTGCTTGTGTGTGTGTGTGTCTTTGTGAGGACCAAAAAACTTAAAAAAAAACATAGGGAGAGGAAAGTGAGGACATTTTGGCTCCCTAAAATAGCTTTTTGAGGGTTAAGACTTGGTTTTAGGCTTAGGTTAAGGGCATTTAGTTGTGATAGTTAAGGTTAGGGTAAGGTGATAGGGAATGCAGTGTCCTCACTAAGAACGCTGTACAAGAATGTGTGTGTGTGTTTCTAATGAAATTTGATCTCAACGTGGGAGAGAGCGAGGGACACCCCCCTTGTGGTGCCTGTAATCGAGCGCCGAGCTTCACGATCGGCACCTTCGCAATTATGCACGGTTCTTGTCGGACTGGAATCCTCGTAAACACCGCAAACCTGACAAAGACTCGGAGCAGCAGCTCGTCAGCGTGTGCTTGTGTGTGTGAGAGTGAGTGAGTGAGTGAGGGAGCGGAGGCGGCGACGGCGACGAGCTATGTTTTATCACCCATCTCACCCAAAAAAATGACTCGACATGGCTGTGGCTTTGACACAACACACACGGCTGTGCACGCGACCGTGGGAATCATAAGCAGCTGAGAGAGAGTGAGGCGCAAACCTCGCCATCTCGATGAAAGTCGTAAGGTATGTCCGTGATTGTTGTTTGTTCTTGTTGTTGCTGCTTCGTGCTCATGGCGGGTCCACAGCAACGCCACAAGGCCAGCGTTATATTTCCCCTGTAACACATCACAGCAGCTGGACAGGCAGTGCGGCGTGTCTGTAGGTGTGTGAATGGGGGGGCTTTGCTTTGCTATGCTGTGCTAAGCTAACCCCCCGCTTCATATTAGGTGATGACAGCCCCGGAACACATGCTTTGAGATGACTACTGACACAGTTGTTTTGCGAGATTCAGTCGTTTCTTCGTTGAAAACGAAAGCAAACAACCAAAAACGACCACCGTCTTGCAAGCGCATGTTGACGGTTAGTGCCAGTCGTTATGGGAACATTAAAAGACGACAACAGGCTTCCAGGAAGTAACCAGTGCAGTCAGTGTATGTAAACATAATTTCCCAGAAAATGTGCACCTAGGCCTGCAGTAGATTTAAGGTGGGACCAAGCGGGATATACTGAATGGCTGAGACAGTCATAACATCGCCTTCAGGGCTAAATCATTCAGTCTCAATCATTCTAGGTTAATATTTGCAGTTTGCACATCTGCTCTAATTCTTGCATGTGTGCAGTGAGAGTCAATAAGAAAGTGTGTGTGTGTGTTGTCTTTTTTTACAATACCCTGGTGTTGTATCGAGGCATGGGACAATACCAACATCTCCTGTCATAATTAACCTGACCAAAATACAATAAAATATGCTTTAAATGTTCACTGTATTGATTTATGAGGGTTTATTTTGGAGAAATTGAATGTACTGTACACAAGTACATTGTTGTAATAGTGTATAAGTGTTTTAAAGTACAAATAGTTTTTTGTTTCTAAAGTTTTTGTAGCCCAAGAATATAACTTTTATGTGTACAGAGGGTGCCATCTTTTGCTGACATGTTTCTACAGGAGCCGGAATGGTAATTAATTTAATTAAATCAAATGAAATATACATGATTTGATCCATTCACAATTATTCTGATAATGGAATTCACCACTATCATCTTATTCTTAGGGCTTTTTGCATGATAATTTTGTATATTGTCCTAGCCCTAGTTGTAGTATTCTATTGGTTGGATCAGAACAGCTCTGTCATCAACTACAGGAAGTAAAAAAGGAATGTAAACAGACTGCCTTGTATATCCCAAAAGAACTTTGTGTGATTCCCCTTTACATAACCATAGTCCACTAATACACTTTAATTTCAAGTCTAATCCAAATTCGGGGTTCAAAACAAAGAAATCCTTGTAAAAGAGAAGAAAACAAACCTTTTCACAAGTGAGTGTATTTGCACGTGTTCTCTGCCAGACTCTTCCTTCCCTTTTATACTTAAGTTGACCTCTGTAACTGTTTGCCCTTGGCAACAGTGTCCTCCATGGAGCTTGCTTGTGTGTAACTAAAACAGCCATTGCTTTGTAAGCATAACAAAAGTCAGATATTCAGATCTCTCCTCAGTCAAAACTATGTCTGCCTTGCAGCACTCTACATTAAAGTACTGGTGCTCACTGGCCTTTAATGCATTATAGGGAGGTAAAAGCAGAGGACTCTTTGAAAAAGGCCTCAGGTTCCTCTTGGCTTTCTTCGTAATAAACATGGCCTGATATTAAGGAATAATGCAGTCAAATTGGCCAGTATGCAAAAAGCTCCATCAAATACACACACACTCACACACACATACATACATACAGTGGTGTGATGACACTGGTCTTTTGTCAGTGACATTCCATTTACTGGCTACAAGCTACAATGTGTGTTAGAGATGCTAATTTTGTCGTCTTTGTCGTCTTGCAACTGTCAATACTCAAAAGAGACACTCTTTCGGGTTTATAATAATTAAAATACATTACAATTTAACACTTTAAAGTAAACTTTGTCAGTGATTTGATTAAATTAAATTAAATTAAATTAAATTAAATTAAATTAAATTAAATTAAATTAAATTAAATTAAAATGAAATACCCAGGTGTGGTATTTAGATTTAGGTCCACAGACATAGACCTTTAGACCTTTCACTGTGGGTTTAATTAAAAAGCCTGCAAACTGTAGGTTCATCGACTTAAAGCATATCTGATGAGTACCATGTAGAGCTAAAGCCATAAAAAAGCTTTTATGGACCAATAAAGAATCTTGATTGATGTTCATGTCTGACATGTATCCAGTGCAGAGACTTTGACATGGTTGTAATTAGTAATTAACTCTTTGTGGTCTTTTGGTCAGTGGTAGTTTATGCTGCTTTCAGTCTCACTCACAGTCAAATCCGCCATTATGACGGTTAATGGATCTTTACAGTGATGGCTTGATTACAGCAAAGATAAGTTAAGTTATGGACCTCTAGACCTTCTCCTCTGTATCCAGGATGTTCTTGCTTCTGCTGCTCAGTTGGAGTACACATGCAGGTGGATGGATGAGGCTGTTCTTATGGACTATGGACGACAAAGTCTGTCCTACATGTATTAGCACAGCACCCAGCTTTACAAATTAGGTTTGAGTGCACTGTTTCGTTACTTACTTGAAACTGACTTGTATTTTTCTTATATCTGTGATGTTTCTAACTTGTGTATAGTTCTTTAGCACCACACAAAAAGTAAAGTAAAGTAAAGTAAAGTAATCTGTTAGTAACAGGGATTCAAAAATGACTCAATGTTTTTTGTAGCTATCGGACAAGTAATCGTTCTTTTTCATTTTGATGAGCTGATGATTCATAACATGAGTCTCTGACAGTGACAAGTCATGTACGTGTTCAAAGTGCGTACACACTTGAGCTGTTGACTATTTTCATAATCAATTTAATCTGTTGAATATTTTCTTGTTCAATCGATCAGTCCTTTGGTCCCTAAAATGTCAGAAAATTTCGATCCATGTTTCCCTTAACTTGAAATGATGTTCTGAAATGTTTTGTTAAGTACGCTACCAAAACTATTCAGTTTTAATTATTTCTAAAACGTAAAATTTTTACATTTAAGAAGCTGAACAATCAGAGATTGTTTTAATTATTAAAAAAAACACTTCCATGTTAGGTGTGCTACCAAAATGCCAGTTGCTGCACCTATGTATGACTGCCGCCATTATGCAAATGATAAAATGACAAAAATGACTAGGATTTAAGATTTAATCTGTGGCCTGTATGACAACATTCCACGACATATCAGCTGTGGTCTTATCAGCTGTGACGTGTTGGGAGCTTTAGAAGATGCATATTTGATATACGTCTTCCTGTTCTTTGTCGAAAAACACTGAAATCTGCAATGCTTCTATGAACATTTGATGGAAACTCAAAATGTTTGATATTCAGTGTAAAAATGGTCTCAGGAATAGACCAAATGACTTCAGTAGGAGGACTTCATTTAAGATAAACACTGCAAGTGGCAGAAAACATTACCAAATTAAATTTGCCTGATGCAGGTTAAGTCTCCAAGAAGCTTCATTATCGATTATTCGAGTATTAATCAATTACTAAAAATCAATTACGAGAAATCGGTTTGAATGTTTTTTCAATAATTAAACTTTAGTTATTTTTCAGATTTTTAAATCTGATTGATTCTGGTTTGTGGACAAAACAAGACCTTTGAGAACGTCATCATTTCCAGTTTTGGTAAACTCCGATCAACATTTTCTCACACTTTATGGACCAAACAAGTACTCAATTCATCGAAAAAATTGACCCTATTAATCAATTATGGTTAATAATTGTTAGTTGCAGTCCTGTCTTAGTGTGATATATTTATCCTCATAATACCAAATGCTGCCGAGCTGTAAAAATACAATTCTGATAACATTTGTTGAACCCATGTGGACACAAATATAGAAACGGTGCATTCTGATCGAGAAGAGTTTGACAGACAAACTGACTTTTTTTCGTGAAGCTTGTAGGAAAATGATGGTGTAGGTTATTCCAGATCCTTCACATGTTGACACTCCACTCCAGAGAATTCACTGATTCACCTTAATATACTCATAATCACCATAAGAAGAGGCAGGAGATAAAATATCCTAATAACAATAGGTCACTTAGTAGTGCATGGAGAAATAAATTCACCCTCTTTATTTGCACCATAATATTTCACAATTTTATTTGAGGGTTTTTATAAATGAAATTATCACGTCATCATTAGTTGTTCATTGATTATGTCATGTGAGGATTAACCCAATAGGCTGTTTCACAGCTGACGTTTTGACTTGTACATGATTGGTGACTTTGTTCAGTTCAAGGTTTCTATGAAAAGGTAAGATAAACAACTTTCACAATACCAGGAATCCGAAATGTGAAAATAAAATGTGGCCGTTATTTTCAATACATAATACAGTATACGCTGTGTTGTTATAAGTTGTCAAATATTTTACACCCAAACCACATTCTTGCAATGATACTCCTTATGTTTCTCTCCTCTCTCCTGTTTGAAATGACCTCCAATTTGTGTTCATTCTCCTCAATGTTTGTGTTGTAAACGTTTTTATCGCCGTGTGTGTGTGTGTGTGTATATATATATCTTTATTTCACATACAGTCCAAAGTTGGGACACAAAAGTCCAGAAGATCTGTACAGTAATTTCATTCAGTCATTTACCTTTTCTGATAAAGATCGTTGCTGCCCCCCCGACAGGTTTCAGATGTTTAACTCAAAGCCTGTGATTACTTGCCTTCTTTCTCACCTTTTCCCTCTTTCTGCTCCTCCTCCCACAGTTGGGTTGGATGGCCATGGACCCATTCAGCCAGCTTATCCTCACTATCTCAGTGACCAGTTTCTTCACCTTCCAATGGCTCTTCCACAAGGTCAGTCCCTGGATGTCCATGCGCATCAGCCCAGGCTTCGTTGGCCTCAGTGACAAGCAGAAGGTGGAATGGAACTCAAGGTGACTTATGGGTTTGATGTTATTAAATATACACATGCTATGTACAGAGGGGAGGGGTGAGCGCTGCTCACGTGTTGGCCAGTAGGGATTCGTTTCAGCTGGGTCCAAAGATAATCACTGGCTGTCAACCCATATATATTCACATGTAGTTGCTCTACATGGCTCTCCCTCAAGGTTCTGGTACTTTGGTGGGACCTCCATGAAATGGTACATTTTGTCAATTTAATCTCATATTAAATGTAGAAATGATACATTTATCTTTTACCCACCTTAAACCTTGTTTTGTTTGTTTACAGACTGAAATCAATGAATTCTGCATAGCAATCTGTCCCTACTATTTCTTTTTTTTTTTTTGCCACCGCTGACATCATACATTCGTGCAATACATGCAGTCATTGTGGTGGGTGGTGAGATGATGAGAATGTGTTCCTTCGCACTACAAGCTTGTATTCTCCCTGGTAACAGGATCAGTTGGTCTCTATTCTGTGACAGGGGATGTCCAGTTCCCCTGCAGTGTGTTTGCATACAGGCTGTCCATGTGCCTCTCATCTAATCTCATCTCATCACCATCACAAGCTGCAGGAAAGGGCCCAAGTCCTTTTTCATAAATTTATAAATTCTGCATCTGGCACCTGGCAACAGAAGCAATGTAAGATCAGTCAATGGTCAATCTGTGGTCAGGTAATCTGGGCAGGTGGTGTAATGGGAGAAAGTGCATCTGAATGATATAACATTGACTGGTACTGTGTGTCACTCTGCCTGATCCAGCGGAAAGTATTTTATTTATGATTGTCGTTGAGTGTGTGCTGAGGATTAAAAGTGGAGTGCAAAAGCATGAAATGGCTCCAAGGCACTTCTCATGAATAAAGACCGATCCTTTTGAGAAGCTTATTGAACAAAAATACAAAACAAAAGCACCCTAACAATGTGACTGGTTTCCATTTTAGGACAGTGTCAACGTTTCACGCACTGTTGGTGGGACTCTTCTGCCTCTACATCTTGTGGTTCGATGACCCCGTCAATGAAGACCCAGTCTGGTGAGAGTCTGGCTCTGTATCACGTGTAATATTAACTTTTACTTCCAATGCTTATCGACCAATGGCGTGGCCACATGTTGTAATGTGGATTTAAGGAGTTTGGTTGGTGTCTTCTTTTTTTTTATCTAAAGCCAAAAACAAGTGCAGAAGGTTTCCTTTTTGAATCAATGAATTGTATTCATAATACTCAACCTTATGACACATGCTATCACCATGGTCTTTTTGGCTCAAAGAATTGGCTCATTGGCCCATATCTTGAGTGTTAGGGGACGGAACCTAATGCTGTTAGATTTTCATAATGATCTACATCCCTGCATGATGCACTTACCCATTTTCTTACTATCTTCATTCCATTCATATATTTTCTTTTTTGATACTACCAATAAGAAAGATTGTCAACATCGCACGTGTAAGCTGTTCTTGGACGTGAAAAGCTTGCTCCTCCATGCGATTTCAGGAAAATGTCTGAAAGCAGCTGCAGGACATTTTCATTCCACAAACCCAGTCAAACCTAATGTCTATTTTCAATAGGGGAGATCCTACACTGGTGAAGACTAATGTTGCCATCACAACAGGCTACCTCATATCTGGTAAGACAAACATACTGGGTAGTGCATGTAAATGGTATCATGCATGAGGTGCTATTAACTTAGTAAATAATCATTTTTAAACAAAGTATTTCAGTTCACAGTAAAATTGTAATCTATTTCTCGTTCTTTTTTCCCTTGTACTCTTGTTTTACAGATCTGCTGCTAATATTTTACTATTGGAAGGCGATAGGCGACAAGTTTTTTGTAGTTCACCATCTGGCAGCGTTGTATGCTTACTACTATGTACTGGTGAGTGCCCTATTGTCCAATAGCAGAACATGCAGGCAAGATGGGAAGGAGACAACCAAGGGTGAACAGCTGTGTCCCGTCACGCTGGGTGTTCTTAACTAATTTAGCCATTATTCATTAAGTATCCGGGGTTATTTCCACACCAAATAGGTTTATTTAGTATGCACAAAGCAAGTTAAGCACAATCCGTATATCTGCAAGTGATGCTTTAAAAACAGCACGGACACATCAGAGAAGGATTTAAAAAAATGTGCCTGTGTTTCAGCAGGATGTCATTAACATATATATAAATAGTAAGATGTTTGTTGGTTATCTTTTTTAGATTGTTGTTTTGTGAGGATGAAAGTAACAACACCAATATTCATAGGTTTTGAATTAGTTGGACATTTCACTGAGGTTAAGCAGTTTATATTGTAAAGGCCCTCCTACCAAAAATAAGGTAAACCTGATATATCCTTATGGCAACTTCACAATGTGCACTCCTACTTTACAGTTGGCTCTTATCTGGATACAGAGATTGTTCTGTGTACTCAGCTGTGCTGTTCACTCTTGGTTCAATCTGAAACCCTCCAGGTCGCCAGGATCTGTCGCATAATTATTACAGAGATGAATGACTATGGTATTTTTTGCATGGAATGCTCAATAATGGTACCGGCTGATGACCCCCACCCTCCCTCACCTTACCCTTACAGTATCTGTGCTTTCTGTTTGCTCTACCGACTTACCCCCTTAAATGTTGTGTGAACTTGGACGAAAGCCAAGCTTTTTTCTGAACTAAGCGCAGCTGAATGCTGAGCTGTAAGCACTGTGTGCATGCTGGCAGCTTTCTACACAGACAGGCTTCCTTTCTTGTTACTGTGCATGCCAACAAACGATTTATAACGCTCTTAATTACTCACCTGAATATCGACTGTACCGTCGGGCTGTCTGTTTTTGTACCAGAGCCTAGTTCTGCCTCCTCTTTCTCTCTCTTACACTCCTCTTGACACAACTGACCAAGCCACTCATAAAACTTTATCCGTGTGATACCAGATGGTCAAGTGTATCAAAAAAATAGCCATGTCCTTTTTCTAAGACAATGTTGAATGTATTCTGTCAGGTGTACCCTGGAATTACTACAATCAATGTTCTGTATTTTCCTCATAAGGACATACAGCGTGGATTGCTCTGCTTCTTAATATCTATTTTTACACTACTTCTTTGTTAGCACTACATTTATTTTTGTTTATATCCTTTTAATGTTGATTAAAAAGCAGTAAAGCACCATAGACATTTTGTCTAACGCCCGCAGTCCATATATAAAGTACATTACACGGTTTCAACCGTCCAGTCATTGACTGGATTCACAAATTTCCCCTTTTAATGTGACATTACACATCATGTTTTCGTCTGTTTTTGTACGTCGCCATCGCCATTCTACTTTAAATGCAGCCATTCATGTGGAGAAACGGAGCAGGCTGCTATTTAAAACAATTAGGTAGTGGAGATGAAGTAGGCCATACTGTTCACTCATGACTGTTTTCCACAGACTGGATCTGAAATTCATGTGGGAAAACAGAATGAATGTTCCATTTAAAACCACCGTCACGTTACTGCAGGCATCATTACAGTTACAATTAACGATGCCAAATGTCGTTTTCATTTTGTTAACTTTTGTACTCCACTTTGTCACATGTTGTCTTATTAGTTAATGTGTCGAGCGCGTTTACGTGGTAGTTTACATGTCAAATATACAAAAAGGTGTAACTTCTCGATACATAACTTAATATCTTGAGGTATATGCCCTAATTAAGGCCCAATTAAATGTATTTAGAGTTGGAAAATCTGTATTAAAATATACAAATCAGCCTAATTTAATGAATGCTTTGGCGTGGTTTGATTATTGACTCGTCATCTACTAATACCTTGGTCAAAATTGAGTTCAGGTCTATTTCTGATCGAATAACAGTGTCGTTTGTGTGTCAAATTGGACAGCTGTGTGCAGTTTAATGCTTAAAACTATGAAACTATATGCTGTTTAAATGTTAAATGCATGCTCTCATTTCGTCGTCGTGTCGCTTCTGAGTTGCTTCCAATTGTGGTGGCATCTTTTTTTTTTTTTTCTTTTCTTTTCTTCTTTCAAATGTATCCGTCTAGTCTGCCTGTCTCTGTGTCCTTCCGCTGACTTTAACATCAGTAGCCCCCTCTTCAAACCCCCACATGCAAAAACTACCGACAACTAGTTGGGTCGTGTCATCCCTGTTCATGCAAAAACTACCAAATGAGTTAGTGAATCATTCAGAGACCAAAGCAGGTCTCGGTCTAGATGGGGACTTCTTTATTCCTATCTTGTCTGCTGTTATTGCTGCTGTGTTGCGCTGAGCAGATCTGTTGCCCAGTCACAGTATGGACTTACCAGTTCCTAGAGGTACCAGCATGCTCATGCTAGATGAAAAGTTTACATCATGTTGTAGAGAAACAGAAATGCAGATATACCCCTGTTTATGTTGCATAGTAAGTATGTTTCAATGGCCCAGCTTTTGTTTCAGCTCTGACGGTAAGTCTTCTTTTACATGCTCTAAAAATCAGGCCACAAGCCAAGTAACCCTGGATTCTGTTTTTGAGATGTTTTTATTCAAACTGAATGCCGTGATTCTTTTAAATCCTTTTATTGAGTGTGGAAAAAACAAAAATGGTAACATTTAAAATGACCGCACTCGCTGAAGCACGTGTCCAGATCGAGCAGTTAACATGAAGTCCGTCATTTTAGCATCACTGTTTAATGTTCAACAGTTGATTAAGTATCGTAGGCCGACTCAACAACATTTAATATCAGATATCCTGAACCCACATTGGTTTTATCATAGTCCTCTCTGTTCAGCAGCAGCTAAAAATTGCCATGAAGCAGAATAAAAATAAAGTCATTTATGCTTAGTTTACAGATTTTCAGGATCAGGACGCTGTGGAATTCAGGCCATCGTCTTCAAATTTGTGACATGTTTGACAGTTGAACATTTTACTTTTTCTACGCTGCATGGCTTGTAATTGCTCCCATAAATAGTGGCTGGCCAAATGGTTGTATGTATGTATGGTTGTACTGTTTGTGTTTTAAAGTCTGTGATGTGTCGTATCTGCTCAAGATCTGTGTAAAGTTGAGATCTTATCCGGATGAATTGCCTTTCTGTGTGGTCTTTACACTTTGCCCACTAGGAGGAGAATGTCTAGATCATGTTTAACCCTAAATAAATCATTTTATGTGATGTAAAGGCAGTCTGTACTATATCCATGCATTGACCAGACTGTTAGTAATTTGCACATCACGGGGCCTTTGTGCCCATTTCCTTGTGTAGTTGATGGGTTTCTGCTCACAATAAATGAAGAGAATGAATCATTCGGAAGGGATATAATGGATGATGGTCTAATTTTGGCCTGCAAATTTTCAAGGAATGATTATGTATCCTGACAGAGAGATCTGTCAAAAAGCTCTTAATTTGTTGGGGACTAAATCTAATTTTAGCTCGTTTCCCAAGCCCTCCAATTAAATCTTGAATTTAAATGAAATTAAATTATGAAATAACTTATGTCCTACAAGGTCTTGAGATATAAAGTATAACTTCACGTTGATGCTTTGTCGAGATCTTTGCTGTGCAAGTGAAATGAAACTGCTGTTGTTCTTGTGACATACTGATAAATGGTATTGTTGCCCTGAGGAGCAGATGGTACGTCACCTTGATGCCCGCTGATTCAAATGACTCTGTGTCTTGTTCTTGTCCCTTTTTATTTTTTTCTTGTCTTCCTGTTCTTGCCTTGTTCTTCCAGGGCCAAGGAATGTTGCCTTATTTTGCTAACTTCCGTCTGCTCGCTGAGTTTTCTACACCGTGTGTGAACCAGCGGTATGTACCTTGTTATTAATGACCTGGGGCCTCATTTATAAAACTGTTCACATGGAAGTGTATAAATATTTATTTATTTTATGAAACCATCTGCACGCATGTCCCACGCCAGTTTCCATTTATAAGTCACAATCAGCTCATAATTTGCAAGGTTTAATCATCACCCATAGCTGCCTAAAATAAATAAATAAATAGAAAAATGCTCCAAATAATATGAATTGATCCAGAGTAACTGGAATTTCACGGGAAACAGAATTTTACTTGATGGTGAAGTGGATTTATACAAAACTCTTTTGGAACGCTGGCATGAAATGAAACCCAGAACATTGAACACTGAAGCACAATATATGACAATTATGGATAGATAATTCACTCAGATCTTCTCAGCGGAAGCAAAAGTAATATATCCTCCAGTTGAAGTTATTTCATACCACAAAAGTATTGTTTGATAATTGCAGCATTTATTATTATTAATAATAATAATAATAATAATAATAATAATAATAATAATAATATCTTTAATAATATCAATAACATAAATGAGGCCCCTGAGCTTTAGGCCTTGAGATTCAGGGTTGATGTCTATCCTGTATATTATTTGTTAGTTGTGTTAATTGTGAGAAATGTTCATTGTATGCACTTATGGCACTGTTCAGACCTGTTATTCACATCATCCTGAGTGATTCCATTGTATGAGGACAGCCTTAAATACAACTGTTCACACCCAGCAAATGTGTCCAGGATGCGTCTCCTGTGACCGCATGAGTTATAGCTGAATGAGTCGTCTGTGAGCAGACCTGAGGACGTATTGGGAGCGTTCAGACCTGTACAAACCTGTTCACTTGTGATCCAATCTCTCAGAGTGAATGTTGACACCAGGTCTGAACGGCGTCTATGGTTGCATGCTCTTTATGTCTAGCTGAGCCCTGAAGTCTGAAGTTAAACAGTGATTGTCTTAAATGTAGTAATGTGTGTATCTTTATCCTGCTAGACACTGCTTTGTGTTGTGTTTCAGCTGGTTCTTTGAGGTACTTGGTTATCCCAAATCCTCCCGGCCCAACATGGCAAATGGCGTTGCCATGGCTTTAGTCTTTTTCATGGTCCGCATCGCCGTCATGCCAGTCTACTACAGTCGTATGTATGCAGTCTATGGCACTGAGGCCTTCTACCTTGTGCCGTGGGGTGGCCGCGTAGCTTGGATCGGCTCCAGTATCTGCTTGGACATCATGAACGTTATGTGGATGCATAAGATTGCCCGAGGCTGCTACAGGGTGTTGCGCTCGGCTCAGCGGAGTAAAGCCAGCGCACCTCAGGAGAACGGGAAGACGGATTAAGGGAACCAGGGTGTTAGCGGCGAGCAAATGCCACAACAGGGATGAAATGACGTCACAGTTTGGACCCTTACATGTCGAGCTTCTTCAGTAGTGGCACATCTGGAACTTGTGACATTACTGGGCTGAATGTGATGAGGGAAATGACGGAGTTCACTAAGATGCAGTGATGGACCGTTTAACCGGCCATCCATAAGCCATGAAATGACGTCTTAGCAATACTCTGTGTGCATGGCCACTTCTTCTTCTTTTTTTTTTCCCCCTCTCCTCTCAAACAATTTACAACGACGCAAACAGAAGTCGTCCTGGGATAATGGACTGTTAGCCCGACCACAAGTTGTCAAAAAAAAGTTTACCGTTCTTTACATATTTATTGCTCAATACAAGAATGAACGCTTTGCATTTGCGTTGACGATGGAAGCAAAGATTTAGAGGAACCTTGACGAACACTTTACACATTATTGGTCCGTGCCATAAAATCATTGTGCACTGCCTCATGGAGGTGAAGAGTCTAGCATCTTTTTTTTTTTCTTTCTTTTCTTCATGCTTCTTAAAAATCCAAATACCTGATTCAGATTTGTAATGTAATCGCCAAAAATGAACATCACTCATTTATGTCAATCAGTCGTTCATTTAAAAACCAGCCTTTAATGTGAATTAATGTCGCAGTTGAATGATAAATCAACAAATGTAGGGTTGAAGGGCATTGGCACCATGTATGTAGTGCATTTCTTTGGTCTTGCAGGGATACATATGGCACAAATGGTTCAAGGACATAATGTACTGGCTACATAAAGTGCTAAAAGGGAAACTGAATGTCTATACTGTGTTTTTACTCTGATACTGAGGAGTGCAAGAAGTCATTTTTCTAAAAGAAAAGGGAGTCCACAGTCAAATCTGACTGTATACAAGTAGATTTTTTCACCGAACGCAAACAGAAAGGTTTTATTTATATGAACAAGAATGTGTCGTTAAAGAGCCGATCTGAGAGTCTGCGTTATATTTATTATCATGCATTGTATGTTAAAATAGATGAACCCAGTGTTCCATTAATCAGATGCTTTTATTATATTCACTTCACTTCCTGTTTCTTATATGCTTTAGGCACAAGAAAGGTTTGTTTTATCACAGACAACGTTTGCCAACGAGCTGCATGCTTCGGTGTCCCCCAGTTGATTTCTGCAGATTTAAGTTTGGTGTAAAATCACAAACAATAACCAGTGTTTCATATGTCAAATATGTTATAATTGTTCAGGAGCATTGGCATAAAAAAATAGCTTCTGGCTTATGTTGTGTTATGATATACAATCAGCTTTCATGATTGCCATGTGTCTGTTTTTGAAGCGTTTTCTACCATTATAGAAAGTGAACACATGGAACAACTGCGCTCAAAGGTATTAAGGGTTCATGTCTCATTTGTTCAAATGAATAGTTAGGATTCACAGATGATTTACGAAAACAAAACCTACTTGAATTTTCACTGTCGGTGTATCGTTTTTACTCGCTGTACATCAAATGCTGTCACAGAAACAGGGATTGCTAGTTTGCCTTGCTGTGTGTTTGAAAGATTTGATTTTGTTGCCTTTGTAAAAACAAACTGTAACTGCACAGTGAATCTTTTGTGACTCGAGTCCTCACTGCACTGTGATCTAACTGTGTTTTCCATTTCCAATGTGATTGTTTTGGAGGGTTTTTTTTTTTTGCCTTTGTACCAGATCAGTTTCAAATGTAAAACCAAGAGGCTTTTAATGACTGCCAGTTTCAATGCTTTTACTTTGGTTCCACATTTAAAAGCTTAAAAACAATATGTATGTATACATGCCAGTGCTCGAGCCATTACTTGTCCATTCTAGAAAAATGTGTTTTGTTTTGTTTTTAAATTCTTTTAATAATAATAATCAGTGCCAACATGTTTTATTGGTTCACATCAGCTCTGGTTCAAGTGACCCATTTCTAATCTTTTCCCTCCCTTGTGGCTTAAATCAGATATGATTCACTGATTCAGATGACGTCAGATCCGTTTCTCGAGGTGACAAGAACAAGAACAAAGTTAAAGTTAATTCTGCAGAAACTCCTCGGACGTTAATCACGTCCACTTCAAATTTCTGGCCACTCACACAACAGTTGTCAGACACCACACAAGAAAAAAAAAGTTCTGCCCAGATGAAGCTGCAAGAACTCCCATACCTGGCCTTTATTCTTGTGTGAATTTGCATTTACAATGTAAGCCCTTTTAAGTCTATTAAGCAAGGATTTCTAAAATCTCAAAATAACGCCATTTTCACTTTTCCTTTTTTTTGGCCTATTATTCGTTTTCTAGTCAGTAGCCCCGCCCTCCATGTAGTTAGTGCCCCCAAAGGTTAACCTGTGATATCAGATATGGGTCACTTTTGAAAGACGATGTAAGCAGGCCTTCCAAATTAATCACACATTGGCATCATATCACAATTGAGCCTCAAGCTCTGCAGTGTAAATGCAGCCATGTTAACTTTTCTTTGAATTACACCATCAAACCTGTGTGTTTGGGTCAGGATGATGTAAAGTTATTGTGCGTGTGTGTGTGTGTGTATATCATGTACATTACATATCACTCACTCGCATCTTAGAAGACAGGAAGTGGTGTCTGTCCGTGTTTCACTGAATGTTAATTGGAAATCAAGCAGTTTTTTTGTTTGTTTTTTTTGTGGACAGCATCAGACGACCACTCCTGGTCAGTTAGGTGAAGATCTGTATGCATCATGGAGCATGGTCCAAATGGTCTTCACACATTCTGTATAACTGCATGTCCTGTTGCATGGGGATTGCACTGTAAACGACAACAACTACAACAACAAAAAAAGCATATACAAATTGTGTTCTTTTCCTTAGTACATGTACATAATGTTTATTTAAACTTTATTCTTCTACTGTGTCACCTAATGTAATCCAGAGATGATGATGATGATGTTATAAGGAGAACATTTTAAAGCGGATATTTAGTACAATCTCCAGCACTGAGGTAATCAGTAAGAGAATACTTGAATACTAATCAACACAGTTTTTAACAACCTGGGCAGTGCAAATAAACATTAATACTATGAGCATCTTGCATCATATGTGTACCCTTTTTTTTTTTATTATTAATATTATTAATTAGTCCACAAGGATGGATGTCATGGTGACGGCAAGACGCTGTTGGCTGGTTGACATGGTGTCAATGTCTCTGCTGTGAATGCTGCATGGAGAAAAGATGTGAGTAGGTGGAGGATTCATTGACGATCAATGTGTTGGAGAAAATAATAGTCATTCACATTTCTTTTCTTTTTCTCTTTTTATCAGGGAGAAATGTTCAGAATCCAGAAGTGGGTACGTACAGTCCTCTATGTCAAACACGTGACGCTTGTCATTGTTCATACAATCCAAATAAACACTATGTATGTTATTGTAGTTGAACATAATAGTCAAATCTGAACTGACTGTCACACTTCCATAATTATCTTTTAGGATCTTGAGTAAAAGTACAAGTATCTTACCAGAAAATGACTTTGGTAGAAGTTGAAGTCGCACTTATCTGATATAAAATGTACTTAAGTATGAGCGGTAAAATGATTAAAACAGTGACGAGTTAGGATTAAGCCATGGTGGATGGTGGGGTTCAATTCCTGGCTCTTCTATTGTGTGTCCTTGAGCAAGACACTTGACCCCATGTTACAGCGTGTGAAACTATGTAGTGTAAAGCGGCTAATCAAGACTACACCATTACCATTATCAACTCTTCTTTTGTATTTGGTAGTAACGAGTATCAAAGATAGTTATTGGGGAAATGTGGTGGAGTTGAAGTAAAAGTTGCTAGAACTGTAAATAACAAAGTAAATATATGTGAATTATGTACTTGCAGTACAGTAACAAAGTATTTCTACTCTGTTACATTACAACACTGAATAATACTGAGTTTAAGTGATCATTAAAGTAATTCTGGCATCAGCAGCCATATCTAACCAATTTTACTCACCATCTCTTATATTTTCTCTGATATTCCTTACATTTCTATATGTACACCTGTCATCTATATAATACAATGCAAATGCATACTGAGTATGCATTTAATTTACCTTTGTAAGGTGAAGAGAACACTGCCAAGAACATGATTGAAGTCACAACAATAACCTAACATAAGCTTTTATGAGAGAAATGACTGTGATCATAGTCTCACAGGAGCAATATACAGAAACCTTTTACATACTCGTGCTATAAAAACATAATTACTGACTCATGGCAGCTTGTGCAGTACTCGGTACAAGAGAATAACGAAGTAATGCCACTTGATATGGCTGAGGCGTTTTCACTTATTTTCATTAGATTTCAGTTTATTACTACATATTGTTGGTCTGTAATCACATTTTGTTTATAAAACACTACACAACTGCATTATTATTGATCTGTGTTTTGTTTTTTTACATCAAAGCTCTTCATAGCTTCTCTACATAATATGAAAATGCTTAGTCTTAAAATATACAGGTATTTTTGTGTTATGAATAAATCCAGTGTTGATCATCAGCGTTATGTTGTTGTACCAAGTGAATGGTAATGTGTTATTTGAGCCACCAGAGGGCAGTGTTTTCTCGTCTTTGTTTTCACTTTATCCTCCATGTGGAGGATAAAGTGGTAGAAGATGAATGAATTAATGAATTGAGATGAGATTAGGTTAGATTAGTTCCACATCGGGCAAAAGGGTCAAAATACAAAAAAAGGTAAAGAATAAGATCATATAGCTTATGATTTGGAAAATATGTATAAAAACTTAACATATAACAATAACAATAACTTGCCTCATAATTATGCATGCAGTGTAGTGTGGAAACAAATAGTATCAAGGAAGGAAGTTGCAGTGAAGAAAAGATGAACATGTCTTGGTAGTCATGGTTACATAGCTGTAGCTGTGCACATCATATTATTGTGTTACTGTGCTTTGTACTAAAACACAAAACTCATCTAGTGACAGGTGTGTGTTATGTTTATACTTCTACTTCTATACATATATATATATATATATATATATATATGCATATTTATACTGTCACTGATTTTATTCATATTTCACATTAACATTTGCTCATTCATTCCCTCTTTTGTGACAAAAAGGGTAATTTCCCTGCCCATGTGTGGCATCAATAAAGTGTATGTGATCTTAAGATGTTGTACAGAGCATCCATGCAGCATGTCCAAGATATTCTATTTTCATAACCAAATCTTATTTCTATAGCGATTTGCACCAAACTGCCTTCACTGTGTCTTGAACGTTGAACTCCGGAAGTGTTAAATAATCCGAGTTTGTGTTAGTTCAAGTCACTTCAAGACAAAGGTCTAACACTGTCTGTCTGAATCCCTGATAAGGATTCCAGGAATGATAGTCTGGATGGATCTATTTACCTGCACATGATGAGAGGAGTGGGTGGTCTTTACAGTGGACAGCTTTTTCTTGGTGTTTTTAAGAGATCTTCTGACCTATTGTGATTTCCTGTGGCCCACCACTTCATACCAAGTTATGAGGAGTTATTTCTGTTTGATGTTTTTTAAAGCAAACATTCATTTAACATCACAAATACATTTTCATTTTCCAGTTATATATTGTTCCATATCAAGACTTGTTTTGAACTTCTGTGAAATCATCAAAAATATTGTGTTTGCAATATGTTTGATATCGTTTTCATATCATTTTCATATTTCTCTCCAAAAAGTAACACATATTAAATAAACAGCACAAACATTACTCAGCAAAAATGCTTTATTTCATTTACATTTTTACAGTCTGTGCATAGTGAAGCATGTAATAAATAGGATTTTTGGATTGTATCTGATTCTAAATTGACCGGCCCCCTCCTGACCAGACTCAGTGCTCAGTGGCCCCCAGGTCATTTGAGTTTGAGACACCTGATCTATAGAAAACTATTGAGAGCAACAAAATGACTGGAAGAGACCCTCCTAACATCCTCCTAACCACTTCACGAGCTATCACATAATGTCACACCACAGTTGTGGTGATTAAAAAACGTTTATTAACGGTCTTCAAATCAATCATGGGATTGTAATTCATGTGTTTACACAATCTGAACACGTTTCAGCGACCCTTAGTGGAAAATAAAACCAGTTAATTGCTACAACATCAAGGAATTTAGATAAGAAATGAGATAAATCTTCAGATTGACCCTGATCTTCTGTACAACTGATAAAATTTGTGAAGTCACAGCAAATTCTTGGTAAGAAGCATGTACATGTCATAAAAGAAAAACCCAATTAAGTTGTTGTTCATCCATGTCATGTCATGTCAAATGATCCCCCTTTGAGTTCAATCATTTATTTACATGCTACTTATGAAAAGACACAATATAAAACTCAAGGAACCTAATCTGGGGATCTACTTGTTCTATGAAATCTTCAAGGAGAGTCCATCACAGATAAGATAATGCACCCTTTGCCAACTCCCCAACAAAGGCAGGAGCTTTAAAGGGAGTGGTTTGCACAGCTGTGGGACAGCATTGTTGTTCAGACACCTCCGAGTGTGTGTTTGTTTGTTGCTCCGTCTGCAAGCATGGCCACAGACTTTTCCAAGAATGCAGAGGAGAGGCCGGAGCCTCAAAAGGCAGAAATAGTTGGTAGGTTGAGCTTTTTATTTAACTTTTGTCAAATCAATAGATGCATTGATTTGTCAAATCACTGATTTAATGTTTTTTTTTCTCACCAAAAAAAACCAAAAAGGGAACATTCCCAGTTGGTTACAGGGCACACTGCTGCGAAATGGCCCCGGCCTCTTCTCTGTGGGGGAAACCAGTTACCAGCACTGGTTTGATGGGATGGCAATCATCCACAGCTTTGCCTTCAAAGACGGTTCGTGTGGTCACTTCTTACCTGAACGACTTGAAATAAATGTTGTTAAAGAAAGTCGGAAGGCTATTTTTTTTTAAAATGATGATTGCTTTACAGTTTGTGGCTTTGTTTTGTGTCTTAAAGGTGAAGTGACCCACAGAAGCAGATTCCTCCAGAGTGACACCTATAAAGCGAACATGGCTGCAAACAGGATAGTTGTGTCGGAAATGGGGACAATGGCTTACCCAGACCCGAGCAAGAACTTCATTTTCAAGTAAGAATACTCCCCAATTATTATTATTATTGTTTCATCAGGTTAATTTGACTTCTTTTAAACTGTATTTCCAATTATGTACAAAACGGAATGCACTTCCCCTCTCCTTAGATTCTTTAACGCTTTATATCTGCTGTGATTTGAGGACATTTTGATGATCTTGAGACTTGATACACTTCCTACATATATGCAGTACATAAATATTATTTGAAGGTTTTGTTTGGTTTGTTATCTTCTTGTTTTCTTCGAATTGATTCCCTCATTCTTTCATTACACGCTGCTCCCATCTCTCTTGATGTTTTTCTCGATCATGCTTATGCATGAGGATTATCAGTGCTAGGTGTTGCATGCTGTTTTCTGTCATTTAAAAAATCAGATGCAAATGAGCCACACATTTCTCACCCACCGTGAGGAGATAGTAGAGTCTTTTGTGAGGGATCCTTTGCCTTTATCGCCTTTCTGATTCAAATGTGCCTTTTTCTTTTCAGAGCGATCACCTTTCTCAACCACACAGTGCCTGACTTCACTGACAACGGCGCGAGCAATATCATCAAATATGGAAACGACTACTTTGCCACCTCTGAAACCAACTACATTCGCAAGATTGATCCTGTAACGCTGGAGACTCTGGACAAGGTAAAACTCTCTCTTGGTCAGTTTTAACACACACATACACAATGAGGTGAAGCTCACGTGTTTCTGTGTCACACAGGTTGACTACTTGAAGTTCCTGCCTGTGAACTTGGCCACATCCCATCCACACTACGACAAGGAGGGCAATGCCTACAACTTTGGAACGGCGATAGCCGAGAGGGGAAAGACGAAATACGCTCTGTTCAAAGTCCCTGCAGCTTCAGAGGAAGGTATGCACATGAACCTGATAACCTGCTCCACGCTGTCCCGTTACCTCTCCTCCTATCACATGGACTTTGCAGCTGCAGAGAAAAGGAAAGTGATTGGGAGATGTTCCTGCAGCTTTCTGTCCCCACTGACTGTTTGGAAATCTCAGGTCTTCCACAATGTACTATCCAGTTTTCAGTCGTTGAAACCCAACAGCAAATCAAAATAGATCCCTCTTACGATCTGCTTTTATGAACATAAATGTTCACCCCTGCCTTTCACAAGCACATCAGGCTCTTAATTGCATGTTACTGGTTTATTCTCAGGCTATGAAAACCAACAATTTTCCTTCATTTACGACGTACAAACATATTTATTGTCATTACTGATTATGTTACATCCTGGTCCTTAAACAGTTCTTCTTCTTTTTTTACTTCCTTCTGCAAGTGGGCGTAAGAAAGCCCGTTCTGAAGAGCGCGGAGGTGTTCTGCACAGTTCCCTGCCGCTCCCTGCTCACACCGAGCTACTACCACAGTTTTGGCATGACGGACAACTACTTCATCTTCATCGAGCAGCCTTTCAAACTGGACATCGCCCGGATGGCCACTGCGTACATGAGGAGAGTCAGCTGGGCCAGCTGTATGAAGTTCTGCCCTGAGGAAAATGTAAGGGAACTTTGCTCTCTATGTGCTCACAGTACTGTTATAGTACAGCGACTATAATGATTTAAGATGTAATGAGGAGGTAACATTATGGCAATTCCTTATGGAAAATGTGTGAGGGACAAAAGGAGGATGAATTTTACCTTTATAATATTTAGGGCTTGTTCTAATTATTTGTAGTTTAAGTTTTCTGATTTTTCAGCTTCTTAAATGTAAACATTTACTGACATTTTATAGACCAAACAAGTACTCACTTAATTAAGAAAATAATGGACAGATTATTCATGAAAATAAATGTAATTATTGATTATGATTCTCAAACCATGGTAGTCTATTGTAATACTAATAAACAAGCCATATATATATATATATATATATATATTTGGAAATAACATGGTATTACTGTAATATTATCTCATTTATTCATTGTATAAAATGATATTACCATAACTGTGTGAGATAGTTACTGTACTCATACACATGTCTTTCTTCCCCAGACTCTGATCCACCTGATAAACAGACAGACGCGCAAAGTCGTCGAGACAAAATACTACACCGGACCAATGGTCGTCTACCATCACGTGAACGCTTTCGAAGAGGACGGTCACGTGATCTTTGATGTCATCGCCTACAATGACAACAGCCTTTACGACATGTTCTACCTGAGCAAGCTGAAGGACAACGACGGCTTCCACGACGACAAGTATTTCAAGCCAACCTACCGGAGATTTGTGCTTCCCACCTACTCGGACAAGGTGGGCTTAAGAACAGGAGATGTTGATGTCTTGAAAATGTTCCTCACAAATAATATTCTAACTGGGGGCTTTTTTTCCAGGATGTTGCAATTGGCGAGGACTTGGTGCAACTCAAGTACACCACAGCGAGCGCGGTGAAGGAGAAAGATGGCAAACTCCTGTGCCAGGCAGAAGTTATGTGTGAAGGTAAAAAGTGCTTCTCCTTTAACTTCTCACGTTGGGTGTTTTGTAAATTCGTTTTTCATACAATTTAACCCTCAAATTGCCGTGGGAATAATACACAACTCCTTATATGGACATCCTGGGGGTGTGTGTTTATAGGTCACATATTCAGGCTTTAAAAATGCTTCTTCTTATGTGTTGTTAAGTCAAAGTTATGATTAATTTTATATCGCATTTTCATTAGTGATATAAAGTAGCAATCATTGTGCAGAAGTCATTTATTTTTCTTTTTGTTCATAAAAACGAGCCAAGTGAACTTTGAACTTTGAACTGTGACGTTCAACTTTCACAAATTAAATCCGATTTTAAACATTTAAGCAAGTACTTGTTGCCCAGGTGTGTTTATAAGAATGTGCAATATAGAGTGCCTTATAAAAAAATGTAATTTTCACCAACTTTATAGCCTCTGTATATACTTTACTTCTGTGTTCTAAGGGTTAAATAACAATATTTGTATGTTTTGTTTTTTCTTCTTCTTTCTTTCAGGTTTTGAACTACCCAGAATTAATTATGACGTCAACGGCAAGAAAATCCGCTTTGTCTATGGGAACTGCGTGGCACAATCTGCACTGGCAAACAAGGTACTTTTCGACTTTAGCGGAACAGAAGAGATGATGGATGAATGAGACTCATTCATCTCATTCGTGTTTGCTTTGTTCTTCTGCAGCCTTGGTCTCTTCTGGCAGAGACTTTAGATTCAAGGCCATCAGGAAAACAATTGTTCCATGGTCGCATTGTTATTGCAGATCACTGAAGCCAGTTGAACCACCTGGGAATCTCCTGACCGCGCAACTGTAGTTGTTATGCATTGTTGGAATGTGAATTACCAATCGTGTCAACAAAGATCAAACCACTTAATGGATGTCGCTGACACATCCTTTTCCATCGGGCATCCGTGTACGTAAACAGAAACAATGGAGAGAAGCGATAAAAGTGCCCACAACATCAAAATCTAGAGATATCATGTCTACAAAGAGGAGGGTGTAAAATGAATTCATCAATTAGATATTTTTACACATTCCCAAGTGACATGTAATGCAAGAGCACAGAGGTTTTACACAGTATAGAATCCAAATAAATAAAAAACATTAAATGCACTCAAATTCCTGATATCTCAGAGCATTGCTTACAAAGCATAGCTGATTAAAGGGTTAAAGGTGACCTCGGAGATGAACCCAGGCAATACTGGGAAAACAGTTGTCAGCGCTCTAACATGCACAGCCTGCTGGCTGACCTATGGTCTATTTAAATGTTTTATAACTGTTCCGAGTATGTGGCTTGTGATTGACACAAAGGGCAAACAGTCCTTATCTACAAGATAAACAATTTATTCAATGTATTTCATGTGTTGTTCCAGATAAAACCATTGAGAATTCAGTGAGATTCCAATGACTCACGAGAGGGTCTGAGAATAGAAATGGATTTTGCACTCACAACCTTAAAAAGCAACTTTCGTTCATGGATTTTGCGAGCTAATTACTAGGTAGCCAAACCCTCCTCCATTGCTATACAATAAAGGAGAAGTCAGAATGCTAAGTTCTAATAAAACATCAGAAACCAGCCCTGTCAATTCAGAATGTGTCTCTTTTGTCTACTTAAGATTGGCAAGTTTGACACCGAAACCAAGAAAACTGTTTACTGGAATGAAGACAACTGCTGGCCGTCAGAGCCGGTGTTCGTCCCCAGACCAAACGGAGAGTCAGAGGATGATGGTGAGTCTTTGCACAATGTGACGTTTGATATAGAGAGCAAATTTGGTTTGAAAACAGACTAGTTGACATACTTTCTTAGTTTACTTAGATATCACATGACTGACCACTAAATATGATAATAAAAGTAAAACCTGCTGCCATCGGATGTCATTTCTGTGCCGTTGCCGTTTGTTTTTCTGCTCCGTCTCCACAGTAAATCCTTTATTTTCTATATTTGCAGGTGTGGCTTTAGTATCAGTCATCAACTCCAACCCAGGCCAGTCGGATTTCATTCTGATCCTCGACGGCCGAACATTCAAGGAAGTAGCAAGAGCAAACGTCAACACCGAGCTCCACAAGGACGTGCACGGATTCTTCATTCCACAAGTATATTAAGTCACTTTGTATATACAGTATGTGATGATGCCTGCAGAAAAGTGATCCACTACAGTATGACACACACACACACACACAGTTCTTTGAGTATTGAAGAACACTGTGTTGTTTCGTGTAACGAGGATCCACAAACTGCAGTTTATCTCTGTAAAATCACTTGGATTGTAACTAAACATTATTTTTTATAGCTGATTTGTTGAAGCGTGTACATATATGTGTTTTTATGTAGTCATGCCGTGACTGTTTGTGAGTTTGAAGTAAATAAATGTAACCAACCCCCGCAAGATTTTACACGTTCTCTTTGGGTGCAATTTGTCCTTTGTCACTTTGCCCTCAGTGAGCTTCACATTGCGATTTATCTCGTAGTCTAACCTGTAACCCGAGCTTAACTCTGTTGATAGGTGGAGCTACGTGACCTGAGAGATTATCAGTACATGACAGCTTTCTCTCTGAGAAGTGGGTTTGTCGTGTCACAGCGTCTTCATGTACTTTGTCATTTACATACAATTATGACCCGTGACTTGGCATTGGTGGAACAGTGGCTGGCATTGTTGATTATTATTTCTCAAAATGAGTTTTTGAGGGCCTAAGCATGCTCAAAAGCTCACGAAACTATGCGGCTGCATCAGACCTGGTGAAAATGTAGGAAGGAGGTCAGTGGTTTGGATGTCCTCCCTGTGTGTGTTCTCTCAGGGGTTCTCAGGGGGTCAAGTTAACCCAAATTAACCATAGGTGTGCGTGTGAATTGTGTGTCTATAGGTTGCCTTTTGCTCCCCCTGCAGCCCACATGTGGAGGATAAAGCAGTAGAGTGGATAAATGGATTTGACATTTCTTTGACCACTAGAGGGAGACAGAGACTGGGTTTACTCTTGGTTTAGTCTTTCTAGCAGTTGACAGGACCCTACACACATTAACTTTGTTTTGAAAGAGTTTAATTTTTCACTAGCAGTGTTTAAAACTGCACGTCAAACCTGGCAAAGTCAGATGTGGGGACATCACATAGTTTAACACAGAAAACATGACTCATGAATGACGATACACACCTAACAAACCTCACTTATTAAGTTATCCTTGACCTTGTAGCTACGTTGTAAAAACAAAATGCCCACAAACTCAGATTTTTGACATAATTCTACATCAATAAACTGTACCATTTCAAATCTTTCTAAAAACAAAATGAACTGATCAGATATGGATGGAATATAAAAAGTAACAATTACACAAATATATCAGTGTTATACAACATTAATTTGAGTGCATGTTTAATTAGTATCACAAATCAAGGCAGTTTATCCCACAGCTACTATTGTGGTATTAAGAGGGCTGGTTCCATTCTCTATAAAAAAGGTAAATCAATACAAAATGACTGGTAGTCTGTACAATCCCAACAATAACTAGTCTGGCGGACCCTATAATCCACAGTATGTGACGTGTATATTCACAAAATACAGAGCAATAATAATAATAAATATAAAAAAACCCTCGGTGTCCATCAGTGCAGTCAGTCTTGTAATTCTTCTAATCTCCAGCAGCAAATAAATGATTTCTCTTAACGCCCACTATCAACAAATCATATTTGGATAACGCTGAACGAACGATAGTGTATTTAAAATGTTGACACTGAGAGGGATAATTAAAGATGACTGAATACACAAGATTACATGTCATTGAAAAAATGCTGTTAGAAAACTACTAGCAACCATGTTGATGGGTTTTTTTTGTCTCGTACAAAATGTTCACAATGTGAATCACAGTTGTAAATCGTCTATCAGTTGCATTTTATATATTATTGGACACTTTCAAAGATTTTCCTATTCATTGGTAATCTACAAAAAAATCTTAAGAGTTAGGACTCATATTAAGAAATAATCTTAATATACTGCACTCAGTATGGGATGTTAAGTATAATCAGACACTGGCTGCATCTGTGTCAGTGTGTAAGAGAAAAAGTATATAAAGTAGAGTATACATACATACATTGCCTCCCCTAGGACGTCAATTAGAAATCTGTTTCACTCCAACACCAAGGAGATGGATGAAATCTATGCTCAACCCAAAATAAATAAACATAAGAAATAATTTAAGGAGATTATAAATTGGCATTAATAGGTAATACGCAACTGTCCTGGGTTCTGTACCTGTAGAAATGAAATAAAAGGGGACAGGAGACTAATTCAGAGGAAACATTCCAGCCTGATCTAAAATCCTTGACTGACCTCTGTTCCCTTCTCTCTTCACCCTGCAAAAACACCGACAAACAGACAAACTGGCTCTGGTTGCAGACGTCATATACTGTACATCACATCAACAAACTGTAAAGGAAAGGCACAGAGGAAAGGAGGCGTGAAAGTATATGGGAACACTCCCAAGTGCAGAGGGGACGCCGCATTGTAGTTGATGGCAAGCCGGATGTTGGCAGCAGAGGATTTCGCTGTGCGTGTTTGTCGTTATTGAGTGAGATGGTGCGGTCGGCTTCCTAGCGGCCAGGGTTTGAGTCCGTAAACATCCAGCGCTGGTTGCCGTTTAGTTGCTCTCACCTTGAGAGTCTTCCTGTTTGGCTGCAGAGCCCTGGCTTTGCTCCACATCTTCTCCTTTTTCACCTGAGACAGAGAGAGACACGGGAAGTGAGTTTCATGCATCAGTTGAGACTTGAGTGAAAGCAGTGGTGTGAACGAGGTTGGCTATAAATAAGAGTAAATAACTCCGAGCAGCATATTCCTTTAAAATAATACTATACTTGATGATTTGTGTATTTTTGGCTAAATTAAATCTGGCAGGAACTCATATTTTGAGGTTTTCTTAAGTATAAACGTATATGTTCCTAACCCAATGACTACTTCACCTTAACTATTTATATCAGGGGTCTCAAACTCAAACGACCTGGGGCCCGACGAGTGTCCACTCTGTTCATGTGGGAACTATGTGGGAAATAGGCTTAAAATCATATCACAATAAAGACAATACGATATTCATGAATGATATTTCACAGAATTTCAAAGTAAAAGTGTTACATGGAATGATACAGTTCACAATAAAAAAAAACATTTGTGATGGAAATTGAAATCAAAATAACATATAAAAACACTAAACATGCTCATATGTATATAATTTTGCATTAAATACATTTAAGATTATGATTATAAAAACTTTGCTCCCTGCTCATGACAATAGCTTTTTTATAGCACTGATATAAAGTGGCGGGCGGCATACAATCAAGTGGGGGTTGCATGTAGGCCTGTAGGAACTTAAAGTTTATACATCTGCCGACTCCTTTTCAAATGTAAAAGCAACAGATAAAGAATTGTAATTGAAACATAGTCTGTGGGAAAATGAGCCCACTTCTCACTTGATTTCCAATGATTTACCGCTCGTCTTTTGACAGGCCTTTTCGAATGGGAACGATTTACCCATAGAAATCTAATCTGCCCCCACCACTGAACATTAAATCACTTTAAAGACCCACCTCTTCTCCTTGGCCGTCACTTCAGGATAAGAATAGTCAACCTGGACACTTTTATCTGGGTCTTTACTATTTTACTATTTTATTATGTTACTATTATATTGTTTTATGTTTTTATAGATTTTTAAGATTTACAGTATACCTATACAGCCGGTATTATCCAATTGGTGTCCAGTTGCAGGGGACATCTGTGAATTTCCAGTTGAAAGACCACTACTGGTTGCCATTTGAGTTGGAGCAGAAAACACCAGAGGAATTGTTGTTGTTGTTGTTGTTGTTGTTTTTGGAAGGAAATAATGATATCCTTACCTGACTGGTTGACGTTGAGCTGTGCCAGACTCTGTGACAGGTCACTGGGTCCCTGTGCTCCAGCGGCTGCTTGGATTTCATGGACGGCGTTTCTGCGACCGGACCGCCGCGAGGCAATGAAGTCCTCGTAGGTCACCTCGACATCCGTCATAGCTGGCAAACCTCACCATAGCAGGATCTGGCAAACACACACAGATGAACACATGCTACGTATTCCAGGAAAAAAACTGCCTTGTTGACAGTGAAGAAAGTGACACAGTGTGTTACCTATTCACTCCATCCCTCCCTTCTTCTATTTTGTGACCTAATCCTTGATTAATCTATTTTAATCTCAGTTTAGGATAGCGTTGACACGGGGTGACACAGAGGCGACAAACTGTGGGGGGGAAAAACACAAGTGAGGGTGAACTAATGCAATACAATGACCGAAACCACACACTCAGAGGGATAATTATGGTGCCAAGGCAGGCTGTGCCAAACTCAAATGTCATCCCACATGTACTAGACAAAGAGCATGATGGGAACTGTGTTGCCACACAGATTTAGGTTAAACCCTTCTGTTGACATTTCCATGCTCTGTGTCAATCTGTGCATGTGTGAGGCCGCCCTTCAGCACAATATAGGTCCCGCCCCCCTGCCCCCATTTATGTGTCTGTCTTTTTTTTTTTTTACTTCATGAATTTCAGCACGTGAACATTCCAGACACACATTCATTTGTGGCTATTTCCAGCGTCGTGCAAGCTGTGGACGTTCCACGGCTATTTTTGGACACCTCCACTGTCACGTGAGCGTGATCCCACTCAGCTGTCACTCTCAAAGCCACGTCACGCTGGGGCAAGGCCCAACAGATGTTCGTGTACGCATGATGATGGCAGACAGACGCAACATGGGGACGCAACAGATGACACCCCGACAACAACACCACAGAAGCAGCTTGTCCTCTCGTTCACAGACACCGAGTGCGTCGTCTTCACATGAAGCTTCAGGCTTTTCTGATTATTCGTCAACTTTATTTATTCTTTTAGTCGATTTGAAACTGCTGATGAGAAGAAAAAAATATATTTTAGATGGAAGAGGGGGTTTATATTTGTAGCTAAAAGTGACACAATGTTCATGACATATTCTGTGCTCATACTGTTGTGCAATATGTGTGTTTATGTGTATTTGTTACTTTTACTGGCATAAATGCTAGTCCACATGGAGACTAAAACCTGGTCCTATTGAGACAGCGGTTAGGTTTTCAGGCTGAGATTTAAATTGTGGTTAGTTACGGTTACAGTTAGGCTTTTACTGGACTGGTTATGGTTAAGATTATGGATAACTCTTTGCATAGGCCGTCCAAATGAATGGAAGACAATGCAGTGTCCTAAGAAGAATAGATGTGCATGTGTGTGTCTTGTTATATTTGTGGCTTTGTGAGGACCAACATCGTATAAACCAAGGGTGTCAAATGTACGGCCCCATCAGAGGGTCCAAACCGGCCCCCTGGATGAATTTGTGAAATATTGTATTTGTCTGTTCCAGATACCTGTGGCTGTTTATGTGCCTTTGTAAATGGTTGACTTGGGCGTAATATTGTTGAAATTGCACTTATGTTTCTGGAGAAATTTCATGTTTTGTAAAAAGACACTTAATTTAATGTAAAACAAAGGGAAACATTTGGAGTGCTTGTTGTTAATAGATTATTGTGCCCACTTGAGATTAAATTGTTCTGTATGTGGCCACTGAACTAAAATGAGTTTGACACTCCTGGTATAAACAATACGAAGTGTGGACATTTTGGCTTAAAAGGGCTTTTTGGGGGTTAAGACCTTGTTTTAGGGTTTGGCGTTTCGTTGTGATGGTTAAGGTTCGGGTAAGGGGCTAGGAAATGCATTATGTCTATCAGTGTCCTCACTATGAATGAAGTGCAAATATGTGTGTTTGTAAGAGACAGGGAAAGATGAGGTCACCACAATATTCCTCTAAAAATCTGATATAACAAATGATCAAGTCACTTAATAATACAACAGGCCCATGTGCTCTGTTCTCTTTGTCACTGACCGAGAAGTGACGGACAGGGAGAGAAAAACTTGGCTCTTGTGCTACTGTTTCATTTGTCATGGTGATTTGTCCTGAAGCCAAAACAGAGAATGAATTGGCAGTGATGAGGCAGTGCAGGAATAGGGTTCTGTTATTCTAGGAGCCATAACAATCTATCCATCCTTTGTTTATAACCAATATCTTAGCAGGTTCTGAAGACTGTGCAGCGTTTTAAATCTAAATAAAAGCTGCGATGGTAACATGATGAGTTATTCATCATGTGATTATTATTTAAGTGCCTTTGCATTAAACTGCCTTTTTAATCCAATGTGGTCTTAATCATTCATATGCTCCAACACATTAAGGGCTTAAGTGAATGTATCCGTGCGCATGCAGTGAGTGGGCTTCTCCAATAAATCACTCACACTGTTGACACTGTGAACTGAAGATGGAGTCTTTGCGTAAAGACGCCTTGTTGTTGTTGTTGTTGTTGTTAGATAATGCAGGATCAAGACGCTCAAAGTGATCACACATACAACAACAGCTTCTGTCATGACAAAGACCCACATGGAGTTCAGTCAGCGCAGCCTTAAATGTTGATTTACGACGTGAATAAAGGTGGACGCACACTTCCTGCTGCAGTAATAATGTTCATGATCAGTGTTGTACCTGTTTAAGAGTTGAAGGGCTCCAGAGTATTGGCAGGGATCAATCACATCACATCTGTGCACCGCGTTTATTCTCCTTTGCGCTCCAGAACGAGGGTTCACTGACGTCAAGTCACCGATACCAGACAAACACTTCCGGGACAAATTTCAAAATAAAAGCGGGGCCTGGAATGAACCCTGTGTGCATAATGGTGAAGAAGTCCTATTCAATTATATAGACTTCCGTATCATCCAGTATGTTTACACACAGCATCTCTCAACTGAGGGCATTTATAAAAATAAAAATAACAAGCCCACATGATTTTGAAATATACATATTCACGGGAGATTTTTATCTCACAAAATAAAAAGTGCTATTGTTGTAATATTGAGTCAGTTACACAACAAGGAAATTTGCAATACAATCAAGTCAGCATGTCAGTACAGGACAGGGCAGTGACTGTTTGATGTGTGTGTATGTGTGTGTGTGTGTGTGTGTACATGTCTTTAGTAGGCTGTGTGGACCAATTTTGTCAAACAAGCCTATCTTTCTGATGACATTGTGACCTTGTGAGGAAACTTTGCCTGGTCCACAGAACTTTAGCAGGATTTTTAAGGATAAAGACCTGGTTTTAGGGTTAAGGTTAGAATTGGGTTGGGTCAGGGGCTAGGGAATGCATAATGTCTATAAGTGTCCACACAAAGAATGCAAAACCAGCGTGTGTGTGTGTGTGTGTGTGTATGTGAGAGAGAGAGAGAGCAAGAGAAAGAGCACAAGCAGAGAGAACCGCTGTGATCAGAACAGTGATCTTGTTGTGATGAGTGCACAGAGGCCAGAGCCAGTATCAGTATTCAGTGTCACATTGACTGTGGTCTTGTTACATCTGGCTGTGAATTAGTCTATTCAGCTGACACACATGTGCTCAATATGCCGAACTGGGAAGTCTGAGTGCTTGTTGAGCCAACAAAAGGGGGGAAATGTCCCAACTTGATATTCAGAGGTCAGGGGGAAGTGAAAGCTGTAGGCTATATTATTCTTCAAATTTTACTTAAGAAGAATCAAATGCAGCGATAAAATATTTTTGTTGGCAACCTCTTGATGATTTCACTGAAAATAAGGAAGGGTTACAACTGATATCTTACTCATTGAAAATGGTGAGATGCTTTAAGGCCATATTTGGGAATATTATACTGGGAACATGAGAACAGAGGTTGCCTCCCAGGCCCCACCTTCTGTTCAAAGTGCACACTGCATTAACTGAAACTGTGGTGCTGTTTATTATCAACCAATCAAATGCACTAATGTTAGGACATGAAGCGACATTTGACTAGCCAGTTGCTATTGGTTGCCAAAGATGAGCAGCGTCAAGATAGATCAACGTCAACACTCGCCTTTCTGCACACTTTGTCTTTGCTCTAGAACGGAATAATAACACACAATTACCGACGACAATAGGAATCAAAGGTTATTTAATTTATGATATCAAAAACAACCGGGAAATAAAAGTTGAAAACGCTGACTTGCTATTTGTTTTCCCTTTAATTAACTTCCTGTGCGGGGGAAATGCAGACAGTTCAATATTTATCAACGCAAAATGCTTTGATAAATATTGAACTGTCTGCATTTAAGGAAACAAAATTAAATGATACCAGCTAATGAATACATTTCATGCAAGGTGTGAAAGTGTTACGTTACAACATACAGTAATTGTACGATATAGATAGCTTTTATTTCATGTATTTGTGACCAGTAAGTTGTGTTTGAACGAAACCGGAAGTGTATATTAGCGAGTCATCTTGCTTCCTCTTTTCGCCTGCAGTGACAACGGCCGCAGCATCAAACAGACAAGGGGTTAACGTGATGATGGATGGACTGGAAGGTGAGAGGAACCGCTTTGTTGACGTAATTACAGCTCTTCTATGGCAATGTTCTGTGTAATTGCCCCTTCATTTTATTTTAGTTGACTCAATAATGCCCTCGGTCGCTGGTTTTGGTGGCAAAACCTCTGCTTTTGTTGAAGCTTTAGCCCCTGTTATGCTAGGTAGCGTCCGGGCCAAACATGAACCTATGGTGACGGCTGTCTCTCTCTCTGGGTGTGATCCCCACAGTTGCCACCGTAGTTATCCAGTGTTAGCATTATGCTACCAAATCATGCTTAAAATAAATGAAAGCAGTGCATTAGAAATGAGTTTGTTTTGTCAAGCAGTAAAATACACTTAGACTGACGTCACTAATAATTAATGGCCACAAATGTACGTTTTAATTGATCGAATTAACTATAAATCAAGGCATCAATGTGACACTGCTGTTTGTCAACATGTAGAACAGCAATGACCAAAAATGTTTGTTGGTTTGCTTCACACACATATATAAACATAACCCTGACCCAATTATTATTTTAATTATTTGCTAGTAATGTTATTTTTACACTGTTTTGATCTTGCAAAGTTATATTAGACTGTTCACATGCAGGAGAAAAGAAGGAAACTGTCCAAACACATTGGCCAAAAATATCAGCATCACACCAGTATAGCTTGGCATTGGCCTTACAAATCAGTTGACCTGTATTTAAATGTAGTAATCTCTTGACTTACTTGTTTTCCTTTATTTTGCAGATGATGAAGCTCCCCAGGAGCTGGTTCAGTGCAACACCTGCAAAAGATGTTTCTTCCCTAAAGTCCTGGTAAAAAAACATACATATACATTTATCTATCCTTTCATCATGTCTACAATGCAGAGATTTGAGATGAAAGTCATAACTGTTAAACTTTGGTGTTGCATTACCTTTCACCTTTCCCTTATCTTAACCCCCCTAAAGTTACTCCTGTGAAGTCAATTAAAGACTGGCTGTGGTTGCTGTGGTAACCGTGTTTTCCACAGTGATTATCAGCTGACAAGATGTGAGGGAGGTTGTTGATATGTGCTGTATATATGTATTATTTAAACATAAGAGTATAATAGTCTGAATAAGAGTATTTGTAATTAAAAACTTTGATGAAGATTATTATTATTATGATGCCAATGCTTATTTGCTAAAATACTGAGTGGACTTTACAGATACAACAATTAGAATACGTTGTAATTCTAACACTTTTTTGTGTTAAGCTGACATGAAAGAGCATTCATGCATGGTGCATTATTTTTGCAGGCTTACCTGTGAAGGTATATGACCGTGTTTACAATAACAGTCAAAGACATGTACTGTATATGTTTTATCGCATGTAGTCTGCAACAATTTTTTCTTTCCCTACAGGCAAAACACACTAAAATCTGCCAAAAGACGACGACCAAAAGGAGGAAAGTTTTTGACTCCAGTAGACAAAGAGCTGAGGGCACAGACATCCCTACACTGAAACCTATCAAACCAAAGGTAATGCTTTACCCAAGGATGGAGGTGGACATATTACACAAAACATCTAAGAGAGTAAAATTTGATTATTAGTTTAAGACAAACTTGCACATATAAAATCTTAATTGATTAAAGCCAAATTTCACATTGTTCTAGACTTTTAATTAAACTGTTGTGAAATTATCTGCTAATGGTCAGGTACTAGTTGATATTGACAGTGCTAGTTTTCACAAGTCAGGAGAATCTCGAGTACTTTTTTTTCTTTTCCATACAGCTTTTTACAACAAAGGGTCTCATGAGACACAATATATTATTTGCCTCTCACATGCATGCAATCAATTTTCATATACTTCTATTTTCTCTCTCACATATTGTACATACTGTATACTCTCCTTGTTTACATATGCAGTGGGGTCCAAGCATTTGAGACAGCTCTGAAAATCCCCAATATATTCATATAAATATGTCAATAATCAAAGTTTAATGAATCAAAGATATTTTAAAATGTATAATGAAGAACTATCTAATATTCCCTGTTTTGAGGTTATCAATCATACCAAAGAAAAGCAAATGCGGTAGCATTCTTTGTATTTTTTTTGTCTTTGCTGATCCATTCAGGACATTCAGCAATTTGTATTGGCAGAATTAAATGTAAACCACTTTCAATTGTATTTCAGTCACAAAGTTCATCTGCTACTGTGAAAGTAAGTTGATTTATCTTTTCATTTCTATTTGTCTTTTCTTTCTGTATATACAATGTGGAGCACCAAAGTTAACCAGCTGCAGCCCAGGAACATTTCACTCACTTTTTCTGACATTGCTTTCAAACAATGGCTTGAATAGGCTTGAGTATTTAAACTCATACTGGTGGTTGTTAAAAGGAAAAATGAATTCCCCACCTGCACCTGTCAACGCAAAACAGTCAAATGGAATTTCCTTTTCTTTTTTGGCTTCACGACTACCTTTTAAATCTGTCAAAGATTCAAATTATACTCGAATGACTCGGGGCTCTTTATTGCTTTACCTCTGCCAAAGGTAAAGTCTCAAAGTTAAATTAATGTCAACCTGGAGCTATAAATCATCTATATCACTTCTTCTTAGATCAAGGCAGTGAAGGGCACTCTGCCTTGTTTGTGCCCACTTTGAAGTCTGTTGCCTGTCAGTTGTTGTGATGTTACCAAAGAAAAAATATCCTCCTGTTTGTCACAATCTTGAGGGATGAGGAGTAAATGGGGCACCACTGGAAACAAGTATTGCAAATTCTCTCAATGTTTGTTAGACAAACATGCTTAATGTAATTGACTGTAACCTGATAGGAGGAAGTACAAAGTCACGTTGTTCTTGTGTTACCACTGAAGCAGTTCAGAGGACACCAAGTGAACTACTTCTGTCAGTCATCAAGTCTGGCTAAAGGAATAATTTCAGCATCATGGTGGCTCACTAACGTTTTCCTGCTTTGTTAATCATGGGACCAAGTAGAGGAGAATATTGAATCGTATTGTCTTTAGTCATGGGGACACAAGCCATGGTATCGCATGAAAAAGACGGTTAAAGCATCCGGTCTGTGTTGCTTCTGTCAGGCAGAGCCACCCAAGAAGCCTTCCAACTGGCGCAAGAAACATGACGACTTCATTGCAACCATCCGAGCTGCCAAGACACTCACTCAGGTCATTAAGGACGGGGGACCTTTACCTCCACCTCCTCCTCCTACGTATGACCCAGGTAAGAGAATTTAGAAGATTTTTAGGAGATAGAATGCCTCTGTTTGGTCTTTGTGAACACACATAATGTTACATTATTTGTATGCTGAAAACAGGCTCTGTCAAGCAAAACTATCAGACCTGATTAGGATAGTGTTTGTGTGTATATAACGGCAGCACAGGGGCAGATGACGTCATGGTCTCTGTTCTGATTTTCTCACTGTCCACAAGGGGGTGCTGCGGGGCTCTGTATTATGCCCTCTTTTATTTATCAGTTATATTTATGACCTTTGTCTGAACGTGTCATGTGTTAATTTGCATTTTTATGGTGACTACAGTTATTTACGTCTGTGGATCGACCCTTGTTCAGGGCATTGAATCACTGCAGAAAACCTTTGTAGCAGTCCAGCAAATGTTGCCAGGCGACACAAGGTCTAAACACCACAATACAGAGAAACAAGTGAGAGTTGTGTTGATCAAGCTTTGTGAACTCATTCAACCCTTTGGTTGATAGGAATGTAATGTATATTTTTTTTTAAATTTAAGAGTTACACACAACAGTTGAAACCGAAATTAGTACAAAATAGCTAGTGACCTGGGCTATATAACTAGAAAGTTTATATGTCAGTAAAGAAGACGTAAGCTGGTAAGTATCAGAATTCGGATTGGATTTATGTGTTTGCAGGGTGTTTTTACTTTAGTGTATTATTTACTCACCACCTGTGCCGTTTTCAGACTATGTTCAGTGCCCTTTCTGTCAGCGGAGGTTTAATGAGAGTGCAGCTGATAGACACATCAAGTTCTGCCAGGAGCAGGCCGCCCGTATGACCAGTAAGAGCAAGTTAGGAGAGACCAAGAAGGCCCCCAGTCGCACACAGGTACACACATACTCAAACGTGTAGAGCACACAAACAAACAATGTTTTGTGATGAAAGACATTTCCCACTATAAATCTGGTTTAATGCCCAATGTATTAAGCCAGATTTACATGCATGTACATGGGCAGCTTTACTTACAGCTCTGTGATTGTAAAAAAAAATCATGTGTTTTATTCAAGTCTCTCCGTGGATTGTGCCTGTATTATTGCTTTGTATTTTATACTTACTGTATTTGTATTTATTGAGGTTTTCGTTCTTCTTCTCCGTCTTCAGTTAAAACCTTCAGCTCCTGTGAAGAAGGCCAGTTCTCCTGCTGTGTCAACCATCCCGTCACCCTCCTCTCGTTTACCGCAGCGATCAGGTCCTGGACAGTCCACTGGTGAGAAACCACTCACCGGGTAGCACCGGGTAGTGTTTTCACACCACCCTGTTTCGTTCGTATATTCTGTTTTTAGCATGACACAGTTATAACTGTCCATGGACTACAGATGAAAGATAGCCTCTTGGTGGACTATGGCTCCGTTTTTTCTTTTTGTTTCTTTTTTTGTTGAATAATATTAATTGGAAAATCAAGTTTCTGTTTGGCCAGGGGAAGTGGACTACCATGATGTTGTCATGTATTATCATGTGTCTCACCCCCTCTCTTGCTCTAGGAATCCCCTCTAGTAAAGTCCCCTCTGCAGGTTCAGTAAGGAGT